>NC_061849.1:2740124-2767624 GCF_019202785.1 Penaeus chinensis
AATGCACAGAGTGGAGAGATAATATGGAGTATCCACAAGAAAAAAGCAGTCTATTATAACTTGATAGACATAACAAATGACAGATATATATCTATGAAAATAGCAATGCAGCAGAAGCATGTCTCCAGCATAGTATTGCAAAGAGGCAAGGAGCCTTGATACTGCGCACATTTGTTCGCATGGACCAGGCCTGCAAGCTGCACATCTGAGATAGTCCCCAGACAAGTAAGCGTAATGCCTGAATTTTCATCTAAGTGCCAGAGCGAGGCATCCAGATCCAAAGGATTAAAGACAGGAAAACGTGTAGAGTGGAAAAACACACAGGAGGTTAGGATTCAAGCAAAAAAATATTTGCTGAAATGTACAAGAATAAAAAAGACAAAAAAGAAAGAGGAGAAGAGAGGAAGAAAGTCAAAGGAAAGGCCCCCTCCATCTCTCACACAACACAAGAAAAAGCAAACTGCAACGAAGAATGTGGGAAGAGTGGAAGAAGGAAGATAGACGGGGAGAGAAGCAGGAAAATGCAACACAAGAAACAAAAAAGGTGAATGAGTGAATCAAATGTCCCTTATATGCAGACTAAAGAACGATCAAAAGGGGACTTGCTGAAACTTATTCTAAAAAATGGCAAGTGCGGAAAGAACTCTGAATTGCAGAAGTCAGAAAACACATTCCATGACATCGAATCTCCACAACACAAAATAAACAGCACATTACATACACTCAAAGAGCAAATTCTAGTTGCCTAGGTCAAGAGTTGACAAGTAGGGAAAACTAGAGCCAATGTGAATTTTCCTATATGTTTTTGGATATTCCATACTACAACAGTGGTTAGACAAAGTCAACTCAGTTGATATTTCATGATCTCTATAGCCTGCACACCAGACCTGGAAGGACCAGAAAACTGATAATATAAGGACTAGCAGTTTATGAAAATATGTCCTAGCAAGCATTGCTAACAAAGAGAATCAGATGCATGTTGCTAACACATTGTTTTCTTTTGTTTAAGCAGTAACAAGACAAGTTCTGCAGACCTGTTAGGATTAAATCTTACCTTTGGTGGGAGCTCTGGGACCAGTGATAGCAGTCCAAGAGGGGTTCTAGCAACTAGCACACTAGGGGACACTGCTCTCAACAGACCCATGTCCCCAGCATCTAATGCATTAACAGGTTGGTAATGCATTAACAGGTTACTGACTTACATATTTGCTTGTAGCTGGCACTGTGAAGTCAGGTGATCATTTCATTGCTACGTCCTAATTATTATTTTTTTGTTTAATAAAGCACGTTTTTTAAAGTTATCTGTTTGTCTGATAACTACGGTGCTCATCATATTTTTTTATCGAGCATGTTACATATCATATGAAAATGCACCAGACGTTGTATACAAAATGTAGAAAATTCAAAGGGATAATGGGATGTCAGGTATTAGCTTGATTTCTCACATTGCTTTTTTGAAAATTTATTAGACAATGGGGTAGTAAGCATGAAAACCAGATTGTGCAGTTATCAAATGCACTATTCATGTCTTTTCTTAGATTTTCAGGCTTCACAAGTGCATATGTTTATTTACATATATATCTAAATGTAAGATCTATAGATGGGATAGTAATTTAATTAATTATGCGATCTTTATTTCTAGCGATGTTTAACCCTTTGTACGTGGGTACTTGGTACTTTTTTGTGGATTTTGTTGGACACAAATAGCTCCACAAGTGCTCAGCCATGAAGGAGTCCGTTAATAGGCTTATGTTACCTCACTTGAATTCACCATTCTATGATTTTCTACGGGGGAAAAAAAAAAAAAAAAATCTGTCACCTAATACTATTATTATTATTATTATTTTTTTTTTTTTTTTTTTTTTTTTTTTTTTTTTTTGTTATTACTGTTATTATTATTATATTATTATTATTGATGACATTTTTATTATAATGTTATTAAAGTATAACTAGGAGTATGGAATAGAAAATAATATCTCCAAAAATCAAGGAAAGGAAAAAGGTAAACAGATGAGGTACATAGAACTAGTAATTTACTCCATCGTGAATGTGTACTTGTAGAGCCATCTATGTGTAAACACAATTAATAAACTGAAATCACAATGGACATGGCATATATCTCATGCACAAAGGGCTAGAAAAAGTGTTGGATGTAATCGTTATATACATTTTCTTGATTTACTAAATGCTACCTAAATACTCCCTTGCTTAACTAACTGTTATTACAAGCCAACCATTTCTTTAACAATAGCATTGCTACTTGTAAAGTTATTACCCCATCTATATCTCTGCCTATTTTAAGGATATAAGAAGTTAATTCCTTTTAATGCAAGAGAATAGAAGACCAAGGACAAATGAAAGAAGGTTATTTTACACTGTTTAGTTTAATAGATCTCCATAGATATAGACATGGAAGGAGAATGAGGAATGTATTCTAGTTGACTAATATATTTCAGGTCTTTCATCACCAGCACCATCTGTTAGCTCCATAACATCTCCTGTGCTGGCTCCACCCCCACGTGCTGATAGATATGCTGGTAAGTTTTGTGGCATTGAATAGGCCATTATGCATAGGGGGAGAGATAAGTGAAAATGATTTTAATTACCTGTACAATGGAAGAATCACCCACTGTAAAATAACATATTGCAGAATGAACTTTAAGACCATAATGAGGACATAAACAATTACCTGTCAGTGGTTAGTCAGCTAGTTAACTTTGGAAATGTTAATGAAAGTGCCATAAAAGATTATTCTTGCATATTTTTGTTTTTTTGTTAATACATTTTGATTGAGACTAAGTTGTAAGAATGCCTAAACTGGGATGTCTGGGAAACCCCCTCTCCAAAGTTGAAAAAAGGAGTGATATATCTTTATGAATGCCCAAGTTGCCCATTTTAAATTTGTTTGTACCCTTGAAAAGCAATAGAATGGCATACAAGATGACACATTTATTGTCATATATGACTCCAAGTACATTTTGGTAAATTTTTATGTGATATTTTTCTGTCTTTCTTTCTTTCTTTCTTTCTTTTTCTTTCTTTTTTCTTTTTTTTCTCCTGAGGAAGCTTAAGCAAATCTTTACAAAGTCTTTTCATCCGTCTATATAAAGGTTTTCTTCCCCTCCCCCCCTCCCCAGTTTGGGTATCCTTGAGAAAGTAGTATGCAAAAATGTGCAATATTAATATACACAAAACATTTAGGAAATTAAGAAAATGTGTGTGATATAATTGTTCTTTTGGCTGTTTTGTTGAACTTGCATCTTCATGTAAGACAGGCATGCCTAAGGATTTCACAAGATTTATTTTATTATACACAAGCCATTTATCATATCTTCATAAAACAAAGAAGGTAAGAGAATGAACATTTACACTTATCAGTTACTAAAGTAAATAAAAAGAAATGGAGGAAATGAACAGATGATATTTAGGATTTTTAGTATTTCCATCAGAATCACTTTTTTCTGGATCTTTTTTAGGCACATAGACATTTTTGGGCATGATCATTGAGCTGAGTTATACATCAATAATTTACAAGAATCCAAAGTCATTGATGAAGTATTTAGTGAAGTCTGACTCTGAAACATTATATTTTTAATTTGTAATACAGGAAAGATACATATTTGAGAATGCGAGAAATGGTGCAGGGTTTAAATAGGGGAGTTCTTTACATTCATTTTTAGTTCTATTGTTATTTATTTATTTATTTATTTATTTATTTATTTATTATTTAGACTGACAGAGGAATTTGAAATATGGTCATTTGGTAAATGAAATACAGTTTGATGAAATACTGAGAGGAAACATATCAAAGAAACATTAAATGAGTGATTGTTAGTTTAAGAATTGGTAATAATATCTAAATAGTTCATATGGATTTGTTCATGCATTTTGTGCCTCAGAGCTTTAATTATACTTGTTGCCACCACCCAATGTTGAGACAATGATGTTATCTGAGATATAGTGAGCATATGGCAATGAAAGTGTACTAAGTTTTGTGTTTTTGCTATGCTCTAAAAGGAACATCAAAAGGTTAGTGATTCATAGTTTTGCTGAAATATACTCATCTGTGAGTGGGTGAGTGAGTGAGTGAGTGAGTGAGTGAGTGAGTGAGTGGTGTGTGTGGTGTGTGTGGTGTGTGTGTGTGTGTGTGTGTGGGTGTGGGTGTGGGTGTGGGCGTGGGTGTGGGTGGGTGTGTGTGGGTGTGTGTGTGTGCGTGCATGCATGCGAGTGCACATGATGTGCATGTTTTATTGACTGCTTGTGTATTATCATGTTATTATGTTATTGATATGGTTTATATTTGTTTCTCACTTACAGAGCTGAGTGAAATTCTCAATGAAGCTGAAGGGGATGCTCCACCTGCACTTCCCCCGAGAACGGGTGGAGGCTCGTCAAGTCGTGGATCCACACCCACTCCAACAATGGCAATACCCCGACCGCCATCAAGAAAAGCACTGGAGGTAGTGGTAGTGGTTATTACATTTGACGATAGAACAACATTTGTACCTTTTCTAAAGTGCAACAGTTAATGGAAAGCTGAAGGCCAAACCAAGCCACTAGCTGGGATTCATGCACAGTCAGCCACTCAAGTGAAAAATGAGAAGCATAGGAAGATGTAATTACCTTGCTCTTTTTGCATATTGCTACAGCATACAGGATTTTCCAGTAATTGAGACTCAAAAAAGGCCTTAACTTCTAAGCAGCAATGCCTAGAACCAAACAAAGGAAACACTATTAAGGGTGCACGACTTGGAGAAGGTTGGCTGTGTGGTGTATATCCTTGCCATCTAGGATTTGACCTCATCTAGTTATGGCAAGAATAGGCAATGGTGTTGGTTTAATGATCGAAAGACCAGATATGTCCACAGGGAGGACATGTCATAAGTAACGTTACAGTTTAATCTTCAAAGTATTTTTCTTTTCTCTCAGATGTTTGATATGTTGAACAAATTTTTCAGGGACCATCTCCACGGGGACGTCAGAGTCCTGCAACAGTATCCGGACTTTCCCGAGCGGAATCAGTGTCAAGTTTAGAATTCCGCACCTCCAGCATGGTGGGAACATCCCGTGGGCCATCTCCCCTCACAATTGGGTTGTCTGACACCATACCCATTGCTGTTGCATTCCAAGAGCTTTGCCATGCCTATTTTAGAGGCAGTGATGAGTCTAAGTGAGCAGATAAATAGAATTTTAATAGTTTAGTCTTTTGGAAAATACTGTAAACATCTTGTATTGACAGACGATGCTTCTTCTTCTTCTTCTTGTTTTTGATGGCCTTATTTGTTTCAACAGGTGTCAGGTGAAAGTCACAGGAGAAATGATGGTATCCTTTCCAGCTGGTATTGTTGGTGTCTTGGCCAATAACCCATCCCCTGCTCAGCTATCATTTAGGGTTAATAATTTTGCCAGAGTTACAAATGTCTTACCCAACAGACAACTTATTACCGTGTAAGTACTTATCTTTTTTTAGTGGTCATCATTATTATTGTTGCTAACGACAATTACTGTCTTTATGATTGTCATTATGTAATTGTGTGTTATTACACAGAGATAGGTAAATATTTCTTTGGTAAAATTTCACTGTTCTTTAGAGAGGTAATGGTTTATAGAAAAGTATAAGTCAGGTGGTTTTAGATGCTTTTAACACAAGACTTCCATGTTTAACAACCCTATTTTTGTTTTATTAAAAGTGATACAGAACAGTCAACTGAGGAATGTGGTGCATTTGACTTCAACATGCCTGCTCTCACTGCTCTACTTAGAAAGCAAGCAGAAAGTAACCCTTCAGCATCCTATTTTAATGTGGACATGATCAAGTACCAGGTTTGTTCATACATTTTTTTTAATGTTTTTTTACACTTAACCCAATGTTGCCATATATATATTTGTGTATGTGTTCGTGTGTGTGTTCATGTGTGTGTGAGATTTTCTATGGCTACTTGAATTTATTTTTTGGTACACTTTTCCTTCTTCAAATGCTGCCTGATTGTTTTCAAGTAAATATTGGAAATAAGGTTGCAGTTATTTGTAATTTTATTAGTTTTTTTTATAGGAGAACCATTTATCCATGCGCTTATTTGGTGAAGTACTTGGGCATTTTGTATTGAGCTGAATTTTATGCATTTTTTCAAAGAGAAGAATTTGGTGTGTAAGTAGCAGTCCTTGGAAGAAGAACTGAAAATTATTTTTATGTTTTGTTCTGTGGTTATGAATATTTGATCGTAAAATATTTTTCAGGTCAACATTGCAAGTGGAGCTCACTCGTCACCGCTGCAGTTAGTTTCATATTGGAAGTGCGAAGACTCCCACACTGATTTACGCATAGACTACAAGTATAACCCTCATGCCATTGCGTCACCATCTCCATTGCTCAATCTGAACATTAAGGTGCCGGTGGATGGTGTAGTTGGAAATATGCAGTCAAAGCCTTCAGGACAGTGGTGAGCAACTTGTTTGTTTTGTTTCCTTTTCTTCTTCTTCTTCTTCTTCTTCTTCTTCTTCTTCTTCTTCTTCTTCTTCTTATCAGAGTTGTCCTCCATGTGATCACCAACTGAAAGCTAGAGGCAGTTCATTTATTTAAAATGTGATAAACCAGAAAGTGATATACTGGTTTGTGTGTAGTCTTACAGAGTTTGTTATTTTATTTTATTTATTTATTTATTTATTTATTTTATTTATTTTTTTTTTTTCCTTTTCTTTTAGAATAATGTCTATAATTATATGCATTGCTAAATGTTTGTAATTCTTCATATTATAAGTTTCTTGTTATCCTTTTAGGCTGAAAGACGAGCAGAGAGCTATGTGGAAGATGACAGAATTGTCACAGCACTCGACAGGAGGAGGTGTGGGGTCACTGAGAGCAAAGTTTGATGTTGCAGCTGGGCCATCCACACCAGCCACTGTATCAGCCTATTTCAACTGTGAAGGGACAACTGTATCTGGGCTAGAATTTAGTCTGTTTGGCTCAGGGTATCGAGTTTCACTTATTAAGAAGAGATTTGTCTCAGGTATGTGTCTAACATTTTTATTTTATTTTAGTTTAGTTTAGGGTTTTTTTTTTTTTTTTTAATGAGGGAAGGGTTAGGCATGGAGATGTGGGTTGATATGTGTACATATGCATGTACATGACCATACACAACATTTTCTGTCCTCCAGATTTAATGTCTATTTTTCAGCTTGCCTATGAACTGATTTGGAACTCTCAAACCAATATTAGCACCTAACCAGAAAGAAAGAAAAAAATTCACTAGCAACCTCTACTGTCACTGATCCCTCCAAACTCCAAACTCAGTTTTCATGAGCTGATCTGCCTGTGATAACAAACTATACAAAGCCATCTCCTATAATACAGAGGCATTAGGCTTACCTGAGCAGCCACTCTGACGGCTGTGCAGCTTGTAGGCTGAGCTCACACAAACACTCGTGGTGACAAGACTTTGTGCCTCCCCATAACAATGTTATTATCTCCTTTTATGCATAAGCAATTTTAACCTTTATGCCATTTTCCAATGTCTATATTTATCATTTGATTAGATTTATCCAGAAAGTAATAGACTGTTTCCTCACACAGACTCCATAGCATCTGTGTGTAGTCCATAACTCATAACTCAGAGTAGTCCATAACTCTGCAATAATAATAATAATTAACACTGTTATTTGTGCCATTTTGATTTATTTTTTCATAACATTCAATTATGACGGGCAGGAATAGGATCCTAAGAATGGAATTAGCATCCTCCCAAGAACTGGGAGACATTACATTCCACACTTTTTTATTGATGGAAATCATGCAAAAGCCTCTTTCTAAAGGCCAAACAAGTCTAATAATCCTCCAAGAGGTTTATGCACTTTTGGCGAGTCATTCCTGTCACCATGGTTAATACTCATGTACATTTGCATACATGCACATAACTATTAGGAACCCATAATATGCTCAAAGGGAGGGGACATTAGTCAGATTTTGTAGATTGTAGTTAGTGAGACTAAGTCAAATATCAATAATTACATTATGAGAGAAAGAGTGGTAATACAGTAATGTGCTTTAAATCATGCACACCATCCAGTCTCACAGTATAAAATACCTGCATAACTAAAACTAATTTTTTAATGCCATATTCCACACACCTCAGTCTGATGTATATATTTCTAGGGATGGGTCATAGTGTATGGGCAGTAGGAAATATTTAATTGCACAAAAAAAACACCCTGCTGAACCCTTTAAGTTCATTTGGCTGTAGTCTAACTGGCTTTGCTGCCATGATAGTGGTATTTTTTCATAATAGTATTACATCTCTACATGAGGGTTTGTCAGAACAGTGATGGTAGAGACTGGCTTGTTGATTTTTTTTCTTTGTTTCTTTGTTTTATTTTATTGTAACATGCACTTGTTTATGAACTGTGCCCAGTTTAGTCTGAGAGCACCAAGATGGCTGAAAGTTTGGTCATAACAGTAGACTAATGTCACACCCCAAGACAGGGAAAGAAACATTTTCAGCCCTCAGATGTCTTGTTTTTTCTTCTTCTTTCTCTTTTTATGTTTCTCCTTTTATATTTACAAAGTACACGCAATAACCAATGTATGAGATGTTTCCAGTAGTTAAAAGTTAATCAAAATTTAATGTAATCATAATCATATTTTCACACTTCACATTGTTAATTTTTGTTTCTACCTTTTTTTCAGGCAAATACATCTGTGATGCAGATGCTGTGTTAAGACTACGATATGGCTCGATCCCTAGTTAGTATTATAAGATATATATATATACATATATATATATAGAAATTAAGTTTTATTGAATGAAAGATTATGATAAATGCAAGGAGTGTAATGTACAGCATTTGGTGACATACCACACATAGTAGAAATAGCTAAAGTGGGACAGTATCTCTGACTTTTATGTGATTATGTGTCTTTTACAACACTCTGCCTCATATTCTTGTACTTTTCTCACCAATTCATTTCCTTCAGGTCACTCTAAGATATAAACATTTACAGAATAATGGAACCCAGTAAAAATAAAGCTTAGGATAGCAGTATAGAAAAGAAGTGCATTCTTGAAAGTTATGCCTACTAATTTATTTTGCAGAGGAAGATTTTTTTTTTTTTTTTTTTTTTTTTTTTTTTTTTTTCTTTCATATATGATTACTATTTTTTAATTTTCCTTTTCTGATGATGATTTCTTAGAATAGCTTGTTTCTTATAATGTCTCAAGTAATCAGAATTACAAAAAGGGTCAGCATGATTAAAATGTACCAAAGGTTGTTTGTGTGAGAAATACTGGTATAACATGAAATGATTCCTAAAAGGGGTGCACAAGAGGAAGTAATGATGCCTGAGGTAATGTCCATGTTAAGGACCTTCTTATAGACTCTGCTCAAGAAGCCCTTGTATCTTCATCAAGAGAGTAATGATCTCGTTTAGATGAAGCATGTTATTTTCAGTGGAAGAGTGTAGTACAATTTATTGAGCTTCAGAAGCTGAATGTCTGTGGTTGGTTCTTCAGAGGGTTTAACTTTTTATTTAACTTTTTTCTTGGTCTGCAAGATATTTTTTTGCAACTGTGATAATATTCTGAAACTCTCTGGAAGTATCTGGAAGTTCAAGATTATCACATTATATTTGCATCAAGTTTCAACTTTGGGATGTTGCAATCCTTCAGTTTATCTAGGTTCAGAGAATATCTGTAGGACCTAGCTTTGTTGAAATGGTAATTTTATTAAAGAATATCAAGTGGAACCCTTTACTATTAGTCTTTAATGAAGGAGCTGACATATCGAAGGCTGAATTTACAGCATGTGTAGTCAGGAGTTTGCTGATCCCTTTTGTATCAAATGTCGTATGAACGGACACATTTGCGCACCCTTAGGAAGAGTTGTAGTCATATTTCTCTTGGAACGTCGTCATTTCACCAGTTATAAGATGTGTTTAGAGAAAAATGATCCTTTTATCACCATCTCTCTTTTCTCTGAATGATTAACATTCTTTTATAGTATATATTAGTAACTTTGAATATTAGAAAAGACTAATTTAATGAAGAAAATAAAATGAAGCACTAAGAGAAATTTGCCCATGCTGTTTCTGTTATATAAATTTGCACCATTTGTGTTTAAAACTACAGTAAACTCTTGTACTGGTTAATCCTATGACAAAATAATGATTTTGTGTACAAGTTCATTATAACTTAAGAATCTTCTCCTTATTCATTATTATTGCATCTCATAATGTTTCTTTTTTCCATATATTGTCATCATGACTATCAATCAGATTCTTGTTATGATTTTTGAGTATTATTGTTAATTATATGGTAATGATTATTATGGTGATGATGATAATGATAATTGTGATGGTAGTTATCATTATTACTGTTGTTATTGTTATTACTATTATTATTATTATTATTATTATTATTATTATTATTATAATTGTTATTATTATTATTATTATTATTATTATCATTATTATTATCATTGTTATCATTATTATCATAATCATTATCACTTCATTAACATCATATATATTATTATTGTTGTTATTATCCTTATTGATTTCTTATTGTTACCATCATGATCATTATTTTGATTATAATAATCATATTATTACTATTATTACTATTACTACTACTATTATTATTATTATTGTTATTATTATTATTATTATTATTATTATTATTATTATTATTATTATTATATCATCATTATCAACATCATTGTTACTGTTGTTTTTATTAATATTAATACTGATGTTAATATTAATGTTAATATTGATATTATTATTTATTAATATTAATATTAATGTTAATAATAATACTACAGTAATGATGTTAGTGAAGGTGATGATGATGAGTATAATTTTATTATTAATGATTGAAGATAATAATTATGATAATCATAATATTTATTATTATTATTATTTTATTGTTATTATTATTATTATTATTATTATTATTATTATTATTATTATTATTATGATTATTTTATTGTTATTATTATTATTATTATTAGTTTATTGTTATTACCATTATTAATTATTATTTGTTATTATTATTATTATCATTATTATTAATATTTTTATTATTATTATGAATATCATCATTATCATTTTTTTTATTATTATCATCGTTATCATTATTATTATTATTATTATTATTATTATTAAACAATTTATCATCATCACCATCATCATTATTATTATTATTATTATTATTATTACTATTGTTATTATTATTATTATTTTAATTATTATGATTATCATTATTATATTCATTTTTTAAATATCCTTGATAAACCTTGAGTGTTGTATTTGAATTTTGTTTTTATATATCAGTATAATGTCATCTGCAGAGGATTTTACTGCATATACTTATTTACTTGTTTATTATCATCAGTGTCTCCTCTAATGTTTGTATTATATATTTTTTTTCTTATAATGAATTGATATCCATTCCACTTCATGCAAAAATTATATGTACATATGATGGCGAATGGAAATACTATGTAAATATATGTATATCTAAATCATCACTTTTTCAGCTAAATAGGAAGTGTATTTGTTAATTAGGCATTTTAGTGAATTGATTTCTGATTTGATTGTGCTTGATCTTTCACAGGATTTAGTGTTATCTATGTACAAAAAGTGTTAGTTCAAGCCTAAGAGCCTCACTGATGCCAGTGAGATATACCAAAGCCGTTGAACAAAACATGTTCCTGTATTGTAAGTGGTATTTACACAATGCCTTTGTGGACGAATAGTATTGAATCATAAATGGCTTACACTTGTAACTGTCATACAAAAAGCATAGAGTTGCACTAGAAAGACTGCAAAAGCTGTAATTTTGACTAGTCAGCAATGCTCTTCCTTCATATTATGTATACAGGTCTGTTAAAAAAGTTATTTTATTTATTTTTTCTAAGGATTATGATAAATTATAGCTAAATCTTTAGTGATTCATTATCATGAACATTATTTCAGATTTATAGTTGAGGTTAGGAAATGTACACTAGAGGCATGTTAAATTTTATAACTTTAAAAACCATAATTTTGTTCATAGAAATCATTCTTAGTTTTTAGGCATTATGTGTTATTGCTGAAAAAGAACATTAACAAGACAGTTCTTGCAGTTCTCCTCTCCTTAATATGATACCACCTTTACTTAGATGACACCTGATGTGGTACAACAGTGTTCCCTCTCCAAGATACCTTTGCTCTGCAGTGGTGTGCAAGTGCTTGTTAATAACATATACAGTTATGGGTGGAATCTCCTTGTTTATACCCTGCTGACTGATCTACAGCTAAAGCTTAATTGTTCAAGTTGAACATCAAATGTTGTGATAAGTTTTGAAGTGCTTGTGGCCAGACACATACTGATCCTGTGAAGATTTGCCTTAATGTAACTTACATCACATCTGTCTTGATAGATATGGTGCTAATGGTAACAGCAGAATTAATTTTCTATATACTCAAATGTTATATGCTTCAATTTCTTTTGTGCATTCAGTTATTGGTTAAAAATAAATGTTTGGAACAGTCTTATTACCCGGTTGAATGTAATACTTGTTTGCTATATCTCAAGTGAGGACCTGTTGGGCAGTGTGCATATTTACATAAGGCTTATATCACATGTTGGCTCTGCAGTTTTGTTTAATGTTAGCTGTATAATAGAATTTGCTAATTAAAAAAAAGTGACAGTTTTCGTCTACCCTTAAATAAATGAATGGGAGTATTGGACTTATTCTTTGATGATTATCAGAGCCATACGTATGGGAGCAGGGCACTTCGATGTGCTGTTGCTGTTGACGCTAGTTCGGAGGCAGTGACTGTCTGTGTAGGAACCTGGTATATTGTTCAGGAGTTTTCTAAATGCTAGAAAAAGAGAATGAAAACTGTCCAGTAATATTTAAGAATATTTTTAGAACTTTCCCAGATACAGTGCTATTCACAGTTTTCTGTCTATAAAAGAGTAAAATAAATATTCTGTAAATATTTCACAAAAAATGTACTTGTAGATCTTGTATAGAAGTATTGTTGAAATTGCAGTTGTTAATTCTTTGTTAATGCTCTTCTTTTACACAGTTATAATCAAATATTCTGCTTGAATATGAGATTGTTGTAGTGATAGAATACTTTAGTTCATAATTCTGAGAAGAAGCTGTTAATTTCCTTTGTAAGTATACAGATGATTTCCTTAACAGTTCCTCAGAGTGACTCAAGAATTGATTAGATGCTTGCAATCATTCTTTTCCAATGTCTTATTTTTTCAGTCTTCCTTTTTTGCACTGAAGACGTATCTATATAGATATATATATGTATATTTCTCTTACTGTTCTTTTCTTTTATAACTGGTGCCCCTTCAGCTTTTAACCTCACACCTTTGACCTTACAATTTAAATGTAGAACAATTTATACTTGGTAATGAATTTTAGAAGCAATTTATAAAGTTATAATCCATAGTCTTCTGCAAGCCTGGATGATTAAGAAATGCTCAAAGCTCAAAACATCAAGTATTATTGTCTTGGCTTGTACCTCTGTCTTGGCTTGTACCTCTTCCCTCTCGAAACAGTAAGAAGGATAGTGATTTTTTTTTTCTTTATTATGATTTCAGATAATTGGGCATCATAATCGCATATCAAAATCGTAATCATAGATGTATATAAAATTAAAGGCAAAAGTAATTTTCATATTATATCTCTTCTATTTTGTGTCAATCTGCTGTCATTCATAGGAGATTTAACATATATGTCCATTTATTGAAATAATCATCAAAGCTGGTTGCCTGTATTTGTCTCCTGATTACTAGATGTTTACCATAAATCAGTTTATGCTAATATCAAAAAGACAGTGACATTATGCAATGCTATAATCTATTCATGGACTTTCAAAATTAGCATTCATAAAATGCCATTGCAGATTTGATGCCAAAGTCCTGGTAATTCACAGGATCTGCTCGCAGTGCATTGCTCAGAGGAGATTTCTCCACTGAGGGTAATCTTTCCATACATTCTCCATCATTCGGTTTCATCACCAGTGTGGCAGCATAGGAGGCACTTTGAAGATTTGGAAGTGGAGGTGGTTTCCTATGAGTAAGAATTCAGGAATTTGGCGTAGAATTCCTTTTCTTATGATGGTTGTAACCATATGAAAATCATACGATACCTTAAATAAAAGCACCTTTCTTCAGGATATTTCAAAGTCTGCAAGTTTCAGTTTGAAAGCTGCTCGCAGTCCTAGCTCAGTTCACTTTCATTGATTTCAGGAAAGATAATTTGATATGGCTTATTTTGGATTATTCATAATATTTGGTTTTGTCAAGACAAAAATGTAATACAAGATGAGTAGATGATTTTATGTTAAAAAAAAAAAATTCTTGATTTTGTTTATTTTGATTTTTGTCATTTGTTATTATCTTGCCAATATTTTCAAATTTATTTGCTAATGCATCATGATTCTTATTTCTGAAAGTCGCTTGCCTTTTGTGTCTTGTCTTCCTCCAGTTTTTGCTTTGCCTCCCAGTTCTGGGGAAAAATACCACTTTCACCAATGGAATTGAGATTTTGTTTCAGTCAATATTAGTGCCATATGCAGTCCAAAGAAAGTGTTTGTACTAAAGTATTACTTTAGAAGATATGAGTTGTTTAAATTATTTATCATATTAAAATTACAGTTGAATATTGTTTGTTTATTTGATGTGCAACAAGGAAGCATAAGCAGTCTGCGTAGGATCAATGCAGAATAGTAATTGAACACCCCATGCATTTTTATCAAACACATTCCAGACAACTGCTTCAGCAAAGGAATATGTTTATGATCTATTGGAATAATTTCTAGATACCAAGAAAAGTTGTCTCTACCAAGTCAATTTGTTTTCTGGGGGGGGGGGGGGAGAGGTCTGAGGAACTTAGCAGAATAAAGAAGTTTTTGGTCTTCATAATTTTTCTTTTTGTCTGATTAGAAGCTATTCATTTTAATAAAGCTGGTTATTGCCATTACTTTGTTGGTACCAGCTAAATCAAAACTGTTTATAACATCAGTGGTTCTTTTATATAAGTTTTTTTTTTTTTTTTTTTTTTTTTTATGGTTTTATATTTGTAGGCAGCATTCAAAAGTTGATAAAATTATTCAGAAGTTATTTCCCTTTAACCCTTTGATGCCAGGAGTGCACCTATACATGCACTCCCCACTGTGGTTTTATTTAGTAGTTTTGCATACTCGTAGATGGCTCCAAAAAGCATTTAGTTACCAACATATCAATTACTAGCCATATCCTGACCTATTTATCTTGATTTTTTTGTATTTTTGAAAAGTTTTTATTTTTATTAATATTAATAATGTCATGATGTTAATGATCATAATGACGGTATTACCATTAATAACAAGAACAGATGTAAAAGAATTGAATAGGTTTTAATGAAGTATCAAGAAATGGGGTAAGTTATTGAGTAATTAACTCCTTGTGAAGCCATAGTTGTGTAAACAAAACTGACAAAAAAACAAAACAAAACAAGAAAAACATGGTGGATAGGTATGGCCCTGGCAGCAGTTGGTTATGAGTGATTGCAAATAAGGCCCTTTTACTCTCGAATGATTCCCAGTGCACGTCCCTGCTTCCCTAAAGAACACCACTATTGGCATTTCAAGATTTATTTTGGTTTAGGTTGGAGAACCAGATATTGTGTATTGTTTTAGTGGGTGTTTTCTTTTGTTTACTACATCATTTCAGGATTCTATTAATGTAAACTGTAGATTAGTAGTAGTTTAAAAGAAGTGTAGTATTTTACCTGGTTCATATTTTGTCTGTGGAGGAGCAGTACTATATTTGTTATATATTTTCTTTTCAGGGATCAAAGCTGAGACAAAATTTCTGTAATTAATAATGCATGTATAAGACAAATGAATAATTGACTAAATACAATTATTTAAGTGCACAAGGAACCCGTGAAAATGTATTTATACCAGTACCACTTGTGTTTTTATTTATTTTCTTTTTGTATCAATATAGATTTGCATTGTTTCCATACACATTTTAATTATAGTAATGATAATTGTAGTTGTCAGATTATTATTGCATGGTAATAATTCTTCATATCATTTAATCCAATTTATGTTAGAAGTATGATTAAGAAGTCATTGTTAAAGAATTTCAATGTGGATATTTGTATCTTCCAAGTTTGTTATGTTCTTTAAATATCTATTTATACTTTCTGAAGAGAAAATATGTGCAACCAGACAGGAAAATTAACAGTAACATTGACAGCAAGGAATATACAGGCTGCATAGTTCAGTAAGCTTGGGAACAGACAGGTGCCAGAATAGCTGATTTCCAAACCAGTGAATTTAAGGAAAGGCAACTGGTGTTGATACAACTTACATCAACATAAATGTAACTTTGGCTTATTGGACTCCTTTATGAGTGCTAGCTGTGGGGCACAGTGTTTATTGTATGGTACCACAGCTGCCCAAACAGATTCAAATCACTGGATTAAACCATTGGAGCTTCTGTACCAATCAAAACTGGACTAACGTTTAATCTGCATGTTAATTGTTTCCACTGTTTGTAAAATATGAGCAAGATTATATGATTCTATCAGCCATGGGTATCCAGTCTGAGGTTTGCAAAATTCTCTATGAATACTGTCTCACAAGATTTTGTCAGATGAAACTAAAACTTCTCAACGTCTTCTATCAGTAAGGAGAGGCATGGACAACAGAAATTCACTTATCACTAAAGGGTGACTAAAGCACAAAGGAGGGTAGAACAGTTACACTGCTGTAAATTCATTTGGTGGTGACCAAAGAGATATAGCTTGATAGTTGTGGCAAAGAGGAAGTACTGGCAATATAAGAAAACCTTTTTTCCATGACTTGCAAAACTCATCAGTATTAAAAACTGTTATTGTCAAATATCATAGGGTTGCATGTTCTCAGTTAGAAACTTCCTTCCGCTGACCTGTACTCTACAACATTCCAAATCCTGAGCCATAGGCTTGTGCATCAGGGAAATATGAGGCACATGTTTCATAATTACCGAGGGAACAAATCTGCTTAAAATATACCACAGGTCATTTCATACTTAAATGAGAAGGTGCACATCACATTTTGTTGCGTTTAATCTTGCAAAAGAAAGGGACTTAACTACAGTGTCATTATTTGTCTCCATAAATAGATGCAAGGTTAGAGGTTGATAATGATTTCATAAATATACATACACATCCACACATTATGTGAATCATAGGGAGACGTCTTAGCATTAGGGGTGTGCTAGCCCATGGGCTTGAATACTCCAAACCCAATTAGGTTTTGTGTATGCATATTTTTTTTTGTGTGTGTGTGACGGTGAGAGAGTATGTGTGTGATGGTGAGAGTGTGCAAAAAAGAGTGGGAATGTGAGTGCAAGTGCGCATGTGCGTGTATGAGAGCTTGAGCTTTATCTCAAAAGAGAGTGCATATGCATGTCAGTGAGACAGAGAAAGAAATGTGCATAAATACACATGTAAAAAAAATGCTTAAGACACATACCAGATTTGTATGCTAACATGGCATTCATCACTGCTCACCTTTATAGGCCCAGCATTTGCAGTGTGTAGGCACATGCCCTCACCTGCCCATTGAATTTTCACTTCCAAGCATGCTAAATAAAACGGTTTCTTTGTCAGAGTGCATATATGCTTCCATTATTCTTTGTAAAGGTATAATAGGCATTTGTACAAGTTGTATAATATTATCATTTAAATATATAATTATGATAGATATAGTTTTTTTTATCCAAAATATCCCTCAATTTGAAGGTGTCCCACAAGGCAGTGCTCAGCACCACATTTTTTCTCATTGCTGAAAATGGATTAGTTTCAGCTCGACCACCAGGTATCTGGCATCTCTGTCTGTAAATGATTTAGCCATCTTTGCCTCTGGACCTTCCATACCTGCTCTCTGTCAGCTTCTCCAGTCTGCAATATTCTCTTCTTGGGCCACCAATCACGGCTTTTGATTTTCTTCCTATAAGACCTTTTCCATACTTTTTTCTCATTCACGTATAGGCTTCCAGCCTCCACACACTATTTGATGCTCCCGTCCAATTCTGCCCTTCAGGCAAGTTCCTTTGTGCCATTTTTGAGTCCAAACTGTCATGGTGAATTCATGTCCTTGCTGTTTAAGAAAAAGCATGCTTTCACCTTTGACTCTTACAGACTCTCTCACATATATCATAGGGCTCAGACTACAAAACTCTCCTCCATCTTATTACCTTAATCCACACCACCCATGATTATGGCTGTCATACATGTTCTGCCTGTCTTCGTTTAGACTTGGGCACCTTCCAATCCTTTCCAGTTGAAAGCCCAGATACTGAATCAGGCCTACTATCCTCTTTATGATATTGTGCCCCTTTGCCTCTAAGTAGCTATGCTCATTTTCACCAATTTTCTCTTGCCCGTTCACAAATAGTTCACACTCGCCTCATGCTTTCATACCTCATGTCAAGCACCAACCCATCTCAATCACCCAAAATGTGATATTGTTGTAAGAACATTAATGTGAGAGGGCAAGAAAGTTTAAAATGGTTGTTTAACACAATACTGATGGGCATGGCAGGTACATACATGCCATGCCCACTGTGAGTTTACTTTATAAATTGTTTTTACACATAGATGGCTACACTTGTATTAAGGCACCAATGAGCAAATAATGAGTACTGCCTGTCTTGCCCGTTTACCCTTTTCCTTGATTTACAAAAATATTTTGTTATCCTGTTTTGCTGATACTAATGTTTATAACATTATAGTAATTATAATGTTTATAAAAAAAATAACACCATCGATATTCATAGCACTAGTAAAAATTTCAAGGAAAGGTGAAATCAGGGAAGGTCACAAGGTCTACTAATTGACTCCTTTGTGGCTAAACACTAGTAGAGCCATCTATGTGCAGAGACATTTCACAAAAATAAAAAATGAGCACAGCTAATGGCTAATGGCCATAATATGGCAAAGGCAAAACTCTGTGGAAAAGTAAACCAAGTTTGCCTGGGATAAAAACAATGTAAATATATCCTATACTTCTTGGAATATTTCCCCCCAATCTCATGCCTTGTGTTATCATCAGGGAACAGAAGATGGGGAATGAGCCCCAATGGTGGGGGGGGATCTCCCCTACCTTGGACCTCTGCCCTCAACTCAACTAATTTTGCAGTGTCTTTTCTTTTCCAACACCTTCTACTATCTACTTCCTAAGGTGTGAGAGCCGTGTTGAAAGAATGAAAAGCAAACTTTGTGTTAGCCATGAATGGCCTGAAGAAGCCATAGGCTTGGTATTCCTGTTAAGTTGTCTGGCCCTTACCACTCACGGGGACCCTGAGGGGTGGACCATTTCTCTTCCCAACATACTCCAGGCTTACCATACCCAGTAATGAAGACATGACCTGCCCCTTTATCAGCTAGCCCCGCTGATTTTAGATCTCCCGGATCCCTGACCCCTGGCTCTTCTTTGACCATGCCTCTGAACACTACTACTACCTGTTGTCTGCAGAACTTCTTCACTCAACACCGCTATACCCCTCTCAAACCCTTCTTGTTGATGCTGTGGGGTGCTCAGGAGACAGAGACTGAGGCCCAATGTAGGGGCTCACCCCTGCCTTGGACCTCGAAAGTAACCTTGGCAATGTTAGTGGAGGACTTACAGCAAGAAGAGTGTAGCACTGTACTAATACTGTATCGTAGTCACCGAGGCAGGTGAACATGTCGTTTTCACAGTCTGGTGAATCCTTCTTGTACACAGGGCAATCTGCTGGGGAGATAGACAGTTTTATTACCAGTATTAAGGGGACCGTCCCTGAGAAAATGCCAATTTTCACTTTTTTGATGAAAAATAGAAAATGGTCATACAGATTTTAATGAAATGTGGTAGGATAAAATAGTACTTTATTACTCATCTTTATACTGAATTTTATTTAATTTGACCGAAAGGAATTGTAGGCGCAACAATTTTTTTTTTTTTTATTAAAAGTTAGGATAACTCAAGCTTCTCACGTCCCAGAGTTATCACTTAATTTTCTATATTACTTTTGCTGAGAAGACCTCTAGGTCATATAAAGAAAACAACGAATTCCAATTTGGAAATTCATTAATTCGTTTAAAAAAAAAAAAAATTGAATTTAAAAAAAGCGATACGTAGTTCTATGCACATACTGATGTTCTGTTTAGGGAAAAAAGCATTTTGAGATTGGACAAAAACTGTAATCGACCTTCAAACTTTTTTGATAATTTTCTATTAATTTTCCACATTTTTTCTCTTGCTTACTGGCTACTTTTTACATAAGAGAAAGCCCAACCATTGCTCTACCTCTGTTCTTTATTTCATTCAGATTGGATCAATGGTTATTTCACACCATCACAAATTACAATATAATATAGCACTGAAGTCATCCTGCGCCGTAACTATGCGGTCCACGCGACCATAAAATAACGTAATATCACGTCCACGCACTTCTAAATTCGTTTTTCTGCCATCAGGAGTCCTCTATTTCTCATATTACCCTCCACCTTGGTTGTCCCATTTTCTTTTTACCCCCCCCCCCCCCCGACTGAAAATGGGAGGTAGGGAAGATAAGGGGGTGTGGGGGTAAATATAAATATGCTCTTACGTAATCACCCATAAGCAAACAGGGTGTACAATGGGAGGAAGGGAGAGTAAGAAGACGGCTAATACTTACTACACATGGTTCCTGGTCCCCTTTCTACTGAGATGAGGGAAAATCCTCAACTCAGTTGAAATATCCCTTCGGAGAGTATCAGCGAAATAGTTGTCCAGGGTTAGGCCCTCGTTTGACCACCTAATTTTTCTTCGCGGGAGTTCATATTCACGTGGGTAATTCTACAGTAGAATACGAATCTGAAACGGCATAACTCATTTTCGACCCCCCCGACCCATCCCCCCCAACCCAGGGACGGTCCCCTTAAGGGAGGGGTGAGGCTGGATAGGAATAGGTGCCAGTGAAGTGTCAGGGTAGATAATGCTTGACCTTGGCAAGAGGCATGTAGGGGAGGCTGGTCTAAAAAGAATGCTCAAAAAGTTTGTAGAGGTGGAAGTAGTTGAAGGACTTGGATGGGAGGAAGAGAGATTGGTGCTGAGTGAAGTGGTACTGCTGAGAGGCAGAAAATACAGATGAAGAGTAATAATACAGGAGGAGGGGGTAGTAAATGAGGGAGACTTTGAGGGTGATTAGACTCAGTGGGCACCTAGGAAGGGGGTTTACGCATTATTTCCATCGATAAATGAGTGGAGAATGTATCATCCGTGAGCCATGACTGGAAGAGCGCCAAAAAGAAAAAAAAAATCTAAAAGTGCTTATGCAGAAAAAGAAAATAACATAAGAGGAGGCATGGAGTCTTATCACTCTACACGAGTATTTCGTGTGTGCCTGGCCTAAAATCTGCACACCTGGCAGAATGGCTGCTCAAGTAAGCTTAATGCCAGTATTTTGAGCCACATGTTAGCAGTGAAGCAATCCACATCCAATGGGTTAAGTTTTGGAGACCCTTAAATTATGTTAGGAGGTATGAGGGTTCATACTCTTCCTTGCAGTTTGTTTCTATCTCTTATGACCATGCCTCCATACCAAGACTAGGTCTTGGAAGCTGCAGGTCTAGAGGAACATCCAGTGTAGGTTTGGTATTTCCAGCCAGAGCATTTTTGTATCACCCTGGCCCTAGTAGGGTTCCATAGGGATGGCCTGTCTGTCTAACAATCAAAGTAATATTGAAAGGATATAGACAGCAATTGCTTCACTTGAAGGCACTTACAGAACCTATGCAAATCCAGCAAGGTACTGATGGCAAGAAGAGCAGCCAGCTGACCTGACCAAGCTGGGATTGGGCCACTTGTGTTGCTGAAACATATAATTTGAATGCATTACTATACTATTTGCTAATTCCTTTAAAAAATATGTCACACATACTTAGAGATAATCAAAATCTCGAGGAAATTCAAACTTTGATTGCTTAGGAGAAAATCTTTATGGAATCAGAATTAATACATGAATTATAAATATGATGTCAACTAAAGGAACAATAGAGTAAGCACAAAATCGTCAAATACCCCAATCTTGCAGCAGCAGCCCCTTATCTTAAGAAATAAGCTGCAAGTAACACAATTACAATGTCTATCATGCTTTCATCACAAGAAAAAAACTTCTCTAGTCATATGAACCCGAAATATATTATGACTGTCTTTCATACTCATGGGTTAGAAGCAGAGTTATTAATTCGCTGAGATTCTGCAGTTGTTCTTTTCCTGAACCCTACTATACTATATGGTATATTTATTAACAGAAAATACATATTTCTCATCCTATAGGTGCTTCCATCATTCTGCTTTCCTGACTTATTACATAAAAGTGAAATTACCAAAATTATTTGAATTATTTATAAATATTTTCAATGAACTTGACTGAGTAGTTCCTTATTCTTCAAGTATTAGAACACAAAATTATTCATTATCTTACATTGGATGAATTTTTCTGTACATTATATGAAGTTCCTGTGCTCTTCTATTACCTTTCTGTAACCTTCACCATAACATTACAGTTTACAACAATATAAGAAAACTAACAATTTCTTGACAACAAAGCATTATTGTTTTTAATATAACTGGTAATATCTAATTATTTTTTGCAAGTTTGACACAAGCTTAATATGACATGAGTGTGCACAATAATACCAAAATGGATGAACTCTGAGTATGAATAGACTTTATCTATGAAAAGACTTTATCCAAGAAATTATAATTAAGTTCATAAATATAACACACATGAATGAAATGATGATCTCTTTCAACTCAATGTATTCACAGTTCCCAGAATCAAAATAAGTTTATTAATTATTATCACAATAATGCAAACCCACAACCTCAGGTAACATCAAGGTGAATATATGAACCTAATGAAAGGTGATGGAATTCATAGAGCAAAATAAAGCTAAACCAAGCTAGCACAAGTTAAGATGAATGCATTATATGTGATGGAAGCAAAGTAATTTCATTCAAGCAATTCCTAGTTATTTTAAGCTAAGTAATCTAATGAAAATAACAATAAATACCTTTATTTGACATTCTTTTAAAGTCTGCTTTAGCCTTGGTCTCCTCTACCAGACTGAGCATCCCCTAATCTCAGGCTTGCTGAGCCTATTTGAGCCTAGCGTATGCTAACCTAAAATTAGCTAGAATTAAACTTAAAACATGTGAGACAGAAATAAAAGAAACTTGATAATTAATCACAGCTTTAACTGCCCAAAGTAGCCTTAGATTTTTATTGCTGTATTCACTGATTTCTTGCAAAACTCAGTGTACCATCTGCTGATTGTGATTCTGTGTTCAGTACTGAAGCAAATGGAAAAAACCCTGTGAA
This sequence comes from Penaeus chinensis, assembly GCF_019202785.1. Classification (NCBI taxonomy): domain Eukaryota; kingdom Metazoa; phylum Arthropoda; class Malacostraca; order Decapoda; family Penaeidae; genus Penaeus; species Penaeus chinensis. The sequence continues at coordinate 2,763,512 of NC_061849.1, forward strand.
GATTGAGGCAGGGAAGGACTGAGCATTGAATTGTTATTGTTATTAGTATTGTTATTAATTTTATATTCTTCCTATGCTCCATTTGAAGTCTAACTGACATTTTTTATGGCATGTTTATACATCTGAAATTCTTAAATATGCAGTTATAGACTGTAAACTAACCTTTACAAAGGTAAAAAATGAAGAAGTACAACCTCTCAATATAACTGACTTTGAAAATGCTTTATGCACAAATGGAATATGTATCAGGAAATCCCTTTTAATATATACATAAAAATAATTTCTTAATCTTAATGCATATATATAATTCTTTATAAATCACAAATGCTGCAGTGCTAATTTGGAAGCTATACTGAGGAAGCCTAAATAATAAAATCATACAGCAGTACTGCACAAACAATGAAAAGATATGGAGAATCACATATATATCTTTGGTTACCATAACATCGTAACTTGTATGTAATCCTATTCTAAAATCACGGATATGAAAAAAATAACGTTTTCTCCTTTAGTATATTCTTACTTTGCATATTTCATCTCTTACTTCTGCTCTCTGACATTTTGATTGATTGTGTGTGTGTGTGTGTGTGTGTGTGTGTGTGTGTGTGTGTGTGTGTGTGTGTGTGTGTGTGTGTGTGTGTGTGTGTGTGTGTGTGTGTGTGTGTGTGTGTGTGTGCGTGCGTGCGTGCGTGCGTGCGTGCGTGCGTGCGTGCGTGCGTGTGCGTGTGCCTGTGCGTGCGTGTGCGTGTGCGTGTGCGTGTGCGTGTGCGTGTGGGTGCGTGTGCGTGTGCGTGTGCATGTGCGAGTGAGTGAGAGAATGAGTGAGTGAGTGAGAGAATGAGTGAGTGAGTGAGAGAATGAGTGAGTGAGTGAGTGAGTGAGAGAATGAGTGAGTGAGTGAGTGAGTGAGTGAGTGAGTGAGTGAGTGAGTGAGTGAGTGAGTGAGTGAGTGAGTGAGTATGTGTATGTGTATGTGTATGTGTATTTGTATGTGTATATGTATATGTATATATGTATATATGTGTGTGTGTGTGTGTGTGTGTGTGTGTGTGTGTGTGTGTGTGTGTGTGTGTGTGTGTGTGTGTGTGTGTGTGTGTGTGTGTGTGTGCACATTTTTATATGTGTATTTTTCTGTTGTATATATGTTTTTGCTGAAAAGTTATTAACATATTTTGACCAAAAGAAATTAGAAACTTCAATATATTTTAGATCAAACAGTAGTCAGAGAACACCAGAGAACAACTTAATACTTTTCCTTAATGCACTTACCAAATGCCATACAGTATTCAATACAACATAGTACCTAATACATTACAGTAATACATATTGTCTCCTTGGAGTTCTAAACACTTTAGTGTGTTGTGACCATTGTCCTGTTACTACAAGGTTAGGCAAGGTTTTCATAAGAGGATTCCTGAGGTAAATAATTAAGTCAAGGGGACAGACACATTGCCCATGCATACACCATGCACTCATACCCTCCTTTCCATGTGTGAAAACCCTCCTGCATCCTCAACCACTGATAAACAACCATCTGCAATAACAATTGTTCTGTATGCAACCCCTCCCCCATATCCACCACCCCACACACTCACTCACCCCCCCCCCCCTTCATACACACAAACACACACACACACACACACACACACACACACACACACACACACACACACACACACACACACACACACACACACACACACACACACACAGACTCTCATAGACTCTCATGCCCACACAAATCTGTCCCCTAATTGTATTGGCATCTTTGACACTATGAGTTTCTAAAGATATGATTGATGTAAATTTGCAGATTTAAAAAGAACAGAAAGGCTTTGATAAAAAACAGAATTTATGTGAACACAAAATATTTGTTAAATTTAGAGCAGAATCAGTCACAAACATTGTAAGTAACAGCATACAGTTTGGGTATATAGATAAACACATTATTAAATGTATACAGATGGAAAAACAGACATACAGACATGGAGACAAACATGCAGAGAGACCAATTTACAATGATGTAGATACAAAAATAAAAAATGCAGGATACTCAAGCAGCTGAACACTGGATATGTGTATCATATCATCACAATCATGTCACAAGTTTCATTTTCCTTCCCTTCCAAAAAGTATTGATAACACGGCACAGGGAAAAATAACAAGATCGATTAAAGACCACACTGCTTGGAAAATGGTAGCCATATATATATATCTGAAAAAAATCGTCCTAATGCTAAATCAAAACAGCTTTTTTCACGTGCCAAAGCCCCCTCGAATTATTGCTAAATTTCTCTGATTACAGTGCTGTATATCCTCAGTTTGGATAAAACAAAAGACTGTAGGAGAGACATGGTTTAGTGAACTATTGAAAAAATATACCAGTAATAATATTATTTTGGTTTTGATTTTTAGGTTAACCTCACAAACATTTTATCTGATAAAGAAAATATATAGAAAAATCATATATACACATTACAACCTATTTTTGGTTACAAAGGCTTAGGCACAAATCCATCATGGGAGAATCTGGAACTTGACCATTCACATCACATCACAACTCTACCCTGAAACTCGCAAAAATAATCTCTGTTGCTTTCAATTCAAATAACAGATTTAAACTGCTTGCTTAGAATAGTAATTTTCAAACCTCCTTTTAACAATCATCAATAAATATCATTCAAATCTATTTTCTCCAAAACAGCCATGGGATACAAGTTAGCATCCTTAAGGGATGTGGACTCCTGAGACATGAAGTGAATGTAATTGCCATACCAAGAAGACATACAACACAAAAGACACAAAGTAAACAATTTCTTCAAAGAACATTCTTAATGAGTTCATCTGAAAATCAAATATGTAAATTATTCAGAAAGATAAATGCAATATGCCTCTCTATCATTACATAATCTGCAGTTTCCTGAGGCCTGTACATACCCTTCATCCCAACATATTCTTAAAAAAAAATATTAGAAATTTAATTTGATTTAAAAATAATGGAAATTTGACTTTAGTGATACTATTGAATGGTCAACATGAGTGAGATTTTTTTTACAGTATGATTTATGAATGGTAACAATATTTATTCCTAATTTTTCTTATATCAATTGTCAGCAAATAACATTATCTACTGCTAGTATACAAATAATTTAAATGCAGTTTGGTATTTGTACAATTATCTTCGCTCTGATGTATGCAAGGTCTGATGATAATGACATCAGAGCAGTGACAAATTTACAAGAATTTCTTCATAAAATGCTAATATCCTCCTCCACATGCAATTTATCTGAATTTACTTGATGCCAGAGCGACTACTACTCTTTTTCTTTTTTAGCAAGTACGTTAACATTGCCACAATTCAAATACTTGAATGGATACAATTCATACCAAATAACAGCCGACATTGTATTAAACCTCATGAACCTAAATTTCAATTTCAACAATAAATTGGCATAAGATTCTTTCCCTCCGAGACAGCCACATGTATATACATACAAAACATATCCACTATCCTTGAAAATCACAAAATAGATCCTCTATGTTTGAATATCAGATATTATAGGACTGATCTTTTCAAATAACAATGTTCTTCTATAATCTAACTTGTTGTATGTCTGGAAGATTCAAAGACTCCTCGCTGGAAGAAGGGAGAGAACGCAGCCAAGGTTGCCCGAGAGGGAGAGGAGCCGCTCAGTGGAGACCCTTCAAGTTCAGCACACAGAACTATCAGCTGCTGAAGGTAAACCTGCAACATATTTAGATTTTGCTTGGTATGTCATGAAAGGAAAGCAAAGGAAACCAAAATGAAGAGAGAAATTAAAATATGAAAGCAAAAAAAAATAATAATAAAAAATGAATAAATAAGTAAATCAAGAAGAAATACCATTTAACCAACAAGACACCAGTAAATTATGGTTAGGTGTTCATTAGTACATATTTGATTCTGTGCTGGGGAAATTGTCTACCTTATGGTAAGTACACTCAATATCTTCTGATTTATGACTTGATGACATGCCATCCACTGCTAGTGGCACAGGAGAGCAAAAAAGAAAAATAACAAAAAAAGAAAGAAGATATAAGAGAAGAGCAGAAAAGTGAAGAGAGGAGAGGAGA
>NC_061849.1:2777624-2782624 GCF_019202785.1 Penaeus chinensis
TCTCCTCCCTAGTTTTTGCAAGTCATTTAAATTCTTTGGTTGGATCAAAATCTGATATAATACTAAGAAATCAGCAGTAACATACAAAGCTAAACAAAATTACCAGCAGCCAAAAGTTTATTTAGAATATTGGGTCTTTGTTTTTATAAGATGACATTAGGCATGGGCCATAACACCAATTTAGATAGAATAAATTTTAATGTTAAGACACACAGGTGCGCGCACACACACACACACACACACACACACACACACACACACACACACACACACACACACACACACACACACACACACATATACACACACACACACACACACACACACACACACACACACACACACACACACACACACACACACACACACACACACACACGCACACGCACACGCACACGCACACGCACACGCACACGCACAAGCACACAAGCGCACACACACACACACACACACACGCATATGTGCACTCGCACTCACACACTCACACACACACATGCATATGAGCACTCGCACTCACACACACACACACACACTCTTACACACATCACGCACGCACACAAACAAACACATTTCACATATAACATATTTTCTTAAACTATATATTATACTGAAAATAAGCTTATTATCAAATAAGTTGAAAATAAACAGAAGGGTAAATCAACAAATAAGAATTGTATATATGGTAGGTCTGTGAGCCAACCATCACCTAATAGTTATTGAGGTTGAAGATCATTATACAATCAGTGCATGAAACCTATGAAACCATGAACTATAATTAAAGTCTGGAAAAATATTCATAAATAGAGGAAACACTACACAGTAAATAATTCTAGCTAGGAGAAGAATTACCATTTGATGCATCAACAACTTGCAACTTTCAATTTCACTATCAATGCTACTAAACATACACCAAGGCCGATGATTTCTGAAATTCAGTAACCTTAGAAACATGGAATGATCATATTTATCTGATGTTTAATAATTTCCTTTTATTCCCTCATCAAATGGCTCAACTCCCCTTCCACTAATTAATTAAACCAGTTCTATGACAAAATAGGGAAACTCTTTAATACATGTCACTCATTACATTTCTAATTTATACTAGCAACAGATCTGTAACGATGTAAAATTACGAAGACTGGTTCTCATGAGGGATAGCAATAACCACAGCTTCAAAAACATACAAAGATGGTGATGCATAACTCAAAATATTGCATTTAATACCTCCAGTCTAATATCCTGTGATGGCAGAGATCCTATGGTGGTTGTGCCATCATTAAGGTGGTATAATGTGACTCCTGTGGTCAGGAGGTTGTCATCTATTAGGACCAGATGGGGACGTTCTGAATCAAGGATTACCCCTTGCCCTGGGAATGAAGAAAAGCTTATAAAGTTCCTGTGTTATATCAACATATTAGGTCAGGTTATGTCAATATGAAAGATAAAAATGTTCATAGTTCACTTCCAAAAATCCCTATTTTCTGTTTATTCTATTATTTCTTGACTTTTAAACTAAGGGTATATGTGTATTTCTCACTGATATTCCAATTTATCCTAATTACATATCATAAAATATTCATAAATGCACCTTTCCCATTGTAAAATGTCATTACCATTTAACTTTCTAATAACAACTAAACAGTCAAAGAACCTGAATATTGGTCCCCTTATACCTCAGTTACATCCTTTTTACTTGTGAATGGATGGTATGGTAATATCATAATACCTAGAGAAACTTCATTAGACAAGCATATCAACAAAGATCTTTAAAAATGAGAAGATATCTAAACCATGTCAAGGCATTTTTCCTTTGGCTACTAATGTTTCATAAAAAAATATATAAATCAGAGTATTACTTACCAGCCTTCCTTAACCCTAGGGTCTTCTGTTCCTGGAGGATTGTGTGTGTTTCACTCCAGTTCTGTCCACTGATCTGTGAGTTCCTTTTCTTTGGCTTGCTTCTGACTCAGTGTGGCCAGGATACTGCCCTGCTCACTGCTTTCCTGCATAAAACACCCCAAAATTGTATAAAGTATAAATTTATCATGAACCTGAACATATATATTCCTAATCCTCTATAACACCATACTGAAAAATCCATTATTACAATGAAAAAATAGTTTGAGATTCATCTTCAAGAAATTTTAATGATAATTTCTAAATAAATTTAAAATATAAATTTAAAATACCTTTTGTAAATTACATATACCACACAGGCATTACAAATACAAGTGATTTCAATCTATAAGGAAAACCACAGCTCAAAAATTGTGAAACATCTAAATGATAACATGCAAAACAAACCTTGTCAGGGAACACAAGTTCAGAAAAATCAAATCACTCTATGCCTTACCTCTGGCCCAACAACTGAAAACTCGTGAATCATGCTCTTGAGCTTCATTATCTCCTCTCGTAATTCTCTGATAAGCTTCACATTTGGATCTTCATTTATGGTTGGCTTGTTGATAATGTTCTTCGCACGATTTGCATAGCGTAAAGTGCTTAATGTTTCCCCATAATTAACATCAGCTGGAGAGATTGCTATTGACATAAACAAAACATTAGTAAAATACATCTCTCCTCATTATCTATCAAGCATAGAAAAAGAGTACATATGTTGAGGATAATTTATTGTTTATGTTACAAAATATAATTCAACATTATTTACTTACTTGCAATCATGATGGTTTTTGAATTGCCACCAAGAGAATCCTTCAAAAGCCACGTCAAGACAGAGTCCCTATACGGAATGAAAACTGTCTTTCCTGTAGTAGCCTTTGCAGCTTGTTCAGCCAGAGCACTTATGACGGAGCCTAGCGTGACTAGGGACTTGTTAATATGTGCTCCTTCTTTGAGCCTCTGACCTGTGGCTCCTGTGGCATCAGCACGTTCACTAATGAATTACAAGATTATATTAACACCTTCAGTACTAAGATAAGGGAAAAATTTGCAATTGTCAGTCTAGAAAAATGAACTATGGTACATAAATTACAAATGTATATCATAGACAAATTTGTAAATGAAAGCTTCCTAACTCCCTTAATCTATAGCCTTACCTGCCAGCTAAATCAACAAGGTGTATTTTTGACCGTGTTTCAAGGGGCATGTCTGACAGAAGTTTTGCTTGTATAAATGTTACAGTAAATATGGCATGACTTCTAGAGCTGGTATCATTCATGTGGGTACTTGCAGTAGTTCGGATGGAATTTCCCCTCACCATTAACTCCTGAAATATAAAATGTTGTTATTCTCCTTTACAAGTTGTGAGTCTCAATATGTACTTGATAACAGGAAGTGAGTGATCTCCTGCCTGACCTGGATATCCGAGTACTGATGAACCAAGTGATTGGAGAGGTCTTGGACATAAGGCCCAAGTTTTGGGTGTTCTCTCACACGCAAAGAGTGGGTGGCGTTCTCACTGCCTTGTCGAAGAAGATCTTTCACTCGTTCATTGTAGATCTCCAGGTAGCTCACCTCTACCCTAAAAAACAAAACAAAACAATTCAAAACAAAACATAATAATAAGATCTTTGGGGTATGGAAGTATGCTGCTTGAATTACAAAGAGGTACTCACTTGTAAGTGGTTCCAGCTTCCCTGCCTTCAGCCATCTTTGAGAACAGAGCTTCACAGATTCTTGGTATCAAACCTGGATTTGCCTATGAAGAAATTACATATGAGTGCAACATTATGCAGGGTCTGACTATGTGTCTTATTAAAACAGACAATATCTTAACAACACAAAGAAATATAATGAAAAAAGAAAACACACCTCAACATTTTTCACAAATTAAGTCTGGATTCTACTACTCTGACTTTGCCCTGCTTCCAGAGCCACCTCAGGGGACCAAGCCCCAGTTTTAGTTAAGTTACCATTATGATACCCAGGGATAAGTGAATCTTTTCATAGTATTACCACTGAATAATTATTTATTAATTTTGAAGATAACCATAAACCAGATCCTTATTGCTAGCAGAAAAAATGCAAGTGGATCTAAGTAAATAAAACTTTAGGTATTGTTCTCTTAATTCCTCATATAAGGTTATTCTGGTTCCAGAAACAGACAAGGCTAGTGGAACCCAGGCTTAACACAATTAATAAAATTACCTGGCTCCCCATCATTGTAAAGGTCTTCCCACTTCCAGTCTGACCATAGGCAAATACACAAGCATTGTACCCTTGTAAAACATTGGATACAACATCTGTTCCAAGATCTTCATATATCTGTACCTGAAAATAAAATATCAAATTCTATGACCATCCACTTTAACATCGTTCCAAAATTCTAATATCTGAAAAATTATTGTAACATTATTGTTATTTCCATTATCATTAACAGAGAACGCATCAGTACCTGAGGTGCAAAATGTCTATCTTCTTCTTTGTGGGACCAGTATGAATAATCAAAGGTGAAGTCCTTCCCACGTTCTCTGTTTTCTGAGCCATCACCCAAAGCTGCCTGTATAGAGACAATATTACAGTGTATCAAGATGTATCCTATTATACACACCACTTCACATATGATAAATTAATAAGTATAGAGTAATATTGGTCATGCTTTTGGGTCATATATTCCAAACATGGGCACAATCAGTAGTACAGCTGTCTCAAAAAGTTCCTTTATGATCTCCTGTCAATATATAGTAGTATGTTGTTACAATGGAATAAGAGGTTCTTATGTATGCCAGACCAGAATGGCAGAAGGAGATAATTAGGGTAGTGTATTGATAGGCATGCCTGACATTTTTTTTTAAGTGTCTGCTGTATGTCCCCCTCAGTCATGTCAAAGTTATGTACATCACTTCATAACATAATAAGAATGAAAGAATATTTCTGCTTATAGCTTTAAACAAGGGACACTGCAAAACAAATTGGTGTTATTCATTGCCAAGCATGGGAGTTCAAGGACAACTGGGGAAGGAAGTGCCCTCTCTTGGTAGGGAGTACGCAAAGATTGCCAAAGTCAACTAGCACACTCCCTCCTCTGACAGGGAAAGTAG
>NC_061849.1:2790124-2810124 GCF_019202785.1 Penaeus chinensis
ATCACGAACCCCAATGCAGGGATTTTTTTCCCCTCGAGGTCTGGCTTGCCCCGCCCTGGGGCCACACCCTCAAGATTTTTCCCCCGAAATTACACACTTTTATAGCTCTGATCGTAGCTTAAAATTGTTCCTCTAGTAAATCATTTTTCTAAAATGTTCTCAGGAGGGCTCGTAGCCAACCTTGCTCCCTGCCCCGCAAGAAAAAACTGCAATGACGCCTCTGCCCCGGTGTCTCGTTTGCGGCATCACAGTCTGCTCGAGAGGAGACTTATGACTTATTTAAAAACTTATGACTGGATAGATTATATATATATACAGTATATATATATTCATAATGATTTTGTAGGCAAAAAGTAAAATACAATGTATAAATAATGTTCAAGCAATAATGCATGTTTTCTTGCATTAATATATATATATATATATATATATATATGTATGAAAGGAAAACCGCCACAGTAAGAAAATAAAATTGAAATGTAACGTTTCGAACTCTTCACGAGTTCTTCTTCAGACGAATGATAAACCAAAATCCATTTTGGTTTATCATTCGTCTGAAGAGGAACTCGTGAAGAGTTCGAAATGTTACATTTCAATTTTATTTTCTTACTGTGGCGGTTTTCCTTTCATCTTTGTGTACACGTTACTGTGTTTGTCTTTGTGTCATATATATATATATATATATATATATATATATATATATATATGTGTGTGTGTGTGTGTGTGTGTGTGTGTGTGTGTGTGTGTGTGTGTGTGTGTATATATGTGTATATATGTATATATGTGTATATATGTGTATATATGTATATATGTGTATATATATGTGTATATATATATTGATTGTCTGTTTCTATACGATCATATAAACTAATTTATATGTCAGGCCGATTTGTTGCATGTCAATGTAGCCAATAATTCTATTTACTTAAAATCTATGAATAAAATAAAGCCTACCTTTATGCCGCGAGCAAATACATAACTCCTCTCATTTACCTCCATATGATTTATCATGTATCACTACACATAAAAACACGCATCTTTGTAAATTTCACTAAAAAAAATAAACTTACTTGTACTTTTCTAGGAAGTAGCAGCATTTACGCGCAAATTACTTGCTGTCTTAGCCGGCCACTTTAGGGTTTTGGCATAACCTACGACATACTGTAGTGAAAAATCTGCTCTAGTGCTTCCTCGTCCATGTTGTTAAAATTCCAATGATTCCCAAATAAGCAAGTACATGGCAACAAGAACGCTTTCCGCTGATAGATAGGCACGGAGAAAACAATGCTGGTCCGGAGGGAGGACAGCATAGCGTTTCCGGATTGAACAGCAGGTGAACAATCATGTTTTTTCGAGACAGGAAAGTTTTCTTTACGTCCAAATGATCTTGTTCCGTTGATGATATCAGTTGATGTATATGGATTGTTTGGATTGTGATGCAAAGCAAAGGAGACATTTACTGGCATTTGATTTTATCAATTTAACTTTATCAATTTAATTTAATCTTAAACTTGGCCCAATATTTTCATTATCCTTAACGGCATGAAAGCAGTAGTTCAACGAGTTGTAGAGAACCATAAACCTATTTGATATGTTGGAGATTAGTATGATGTAGCGTACACACACACACACACACATTTATGTATATGCATACAAATAAATAAATATATATATATATATATATATATATATATATATGCACATATTCATATCTATTTATACACATATAAATATCAATATATATACATAGATATAAATATATACATATATATATACATATATACATACACGCACTCACACACACACACACACACACACACACACACATATATATATATATATATATATATATATATATGTATATATAAAGTATATATGTACATGTATATATATATATATATATATATATATATATATATATATATGCATACATACATATGTGTTTGTTTGTGCGTATATATATGTATATATTTATGTATATATGTATATATGTCTATTTATATATATTTATATATATACATATATACACACATATACACACATATATACATACATACATACATGCATATATATAAATATATATATATATATATATATATATATATATATATATGCATGTATATTTACACACACACACACACACACACACACACACACACACACACACACACACATATATATATATATATATATATATATATATATATATATATATATATATGCATGTTTATTTACACACACACACACACACACGCACACACACATATATACACACATTCATATTTATCTTTATATACATAAATAAATAAATATATATGTATATGTATGTATGTTTGTATATGTATATGTATATGTATGTGTATGTAAATTTCCATGCATATATATACATATATATGTATGTATGTATATGTATATATATACATATATATATATATGTATATATGTATGTATGTGTATATATGTATATGTATATGTATACATATATATGCACATATACACACACACACACATATATATGCATATATATATATATATATGTATATGTATGTATGTGTATACATATATGTATGTGTATACTATATGTATGTATGTTTATATATGTATGTATATATATAATATATATACACACATACATGTGTGTGTGTGTGTGTGTGTGTGTACATGTAAACATACATTCTGTTCTTATATATATATATATATATATATATATATATATATATATATATATATATTTATATGCGCACACACATACATAAGTATAAATATATATATATATACATGTATGTATATATATATATACACACACACATATACATATGCATATTTACTAGCTGTACAAGTACTGCGCGTAGTGTGCTGTTGTAGCAACGTACTCGAGTACTATTCCCGCACCACTTGGGGGGGGGGGGGGGTGTAATTTCGAAGCACAATAAATCAACTTTTGCAGTTTGACCGAATTCACAAGATTAAGTACTCACACACCCTGAAGCATTACGCTTTTATTCCTCATAGTAAAATATTATTTAATGTATATATGGGTAAATGCACGATTAGATCCCCAAAAAATAGAAAGACAGGAAGTAGGTATATTGATAAGCAGATGAAGTGATACAAGCACCTCTGGCAGCATTTGAACCCTCGCCGATGGCCTATTTCAGCTGAGCCGACCGTGGAACTCCGTGCGGTCGCGTTCCAACGAAGAGGATCGATGGAACACGAAGGAGGCTCCGCAGTGGCCGATTTCCGCGCCCGAAATCTAATATGCAGAGGGAGGTCTCCGGAGATTGTGACGGCGAGAAGAGTCACTTCCTCTCTCCACGCTGAGCGACTAGATTTCTCTCTCTACTTCGTAACTTGAATGTTGCAGATTTTTTTCCCCTGATAAATGCCATTATGAAAATTAATTCTCTTCTCTCATCTTCCTGATTAAGATGGCATTTCCCTAGCCGTGGACGAACTTTTTGCTGCCTTTAAAATTGCTAAGAACCTTCCTCCAGGGAGATAATGGTATTACTTACGATATCATTTATCTCCTAAAGGCCGTGGTATTGAGATACATGGAGCACCATTAGGAAAACCGCGGCGCTCATATCTGCCGTGTTTGGAACAGGAATTTTAATCTAATCTTCGAGCTTTGACCATGCGTTCTCTACACTAAATGAAGAACAAACCCTGTTTATGTTCTTATTTAGTGTGTCTGCTATGAAGGGTTATGTTACAATTCCCACACGGATTTCAAACGTATATATTATGATATAGTTGATGTTGGCGCCTCGTGAAGTCCTGAAGGGAGAGTATTTTCATCTGTCGTCTTTGTGTCATTATATATTCCTTACGTGTGGGATACTGTTTGGAAGTTAAGCGGTGTCTAATAAAATAATTTAATTGCCCGTTAAATCAGAAATCAGCAAAGTTGAATAAACGCTTTATATAAAATTCTGCACAGACTTAGATGACTAGATGAGTAAATCCTATCCGATTCACCGTTAACGATTGTGGGTAAATATAAGTACATGATTAAGTGTCATGAATCATTGATCTCGTCTGACACCTGGCATAGGTATCAACGGGGAGAATAGCAATGGGAAGGGTATGATATGCGCCAAAGGTGTTGGTCTTCCTCGCTTCTGGCCAAGTCGTTATGGGTCTACCGGAGACAGGGAGAGAAACATGAGAACTGCTAATGTAATCGTGAAAAAAAACTTTTTAAATATACAATGATGTTGGCGGGAGAGAGAGATATATGCAGGGAGATGAACTGCCTTCCTCTTACCTTCTACGGTATCTTCCACTTATTTTAATTTCTAATGATTTGGTAACTATATATGTATAGACTAAGCGAGACTAACTTCACCAGGTAGTATCTCATATTTATGCAATATAATTGCCTATGAAATCAAATAGTTGTCGCCATTTTGGAATCCTATTTTTTTCGCGAATGTTCGTTGATTCAAGCACAAAATGTGCCAGGTAAATTCAGCATGACAGCTGTCGCCCGCCAGAAACATCCGAGTCACTTGTCTGAAAACAGCCATGAAATGGAAATCCTTTCGCGAAAGTTATATAATCACATTATCTCTCAGAACGAGAATGAAATAAGATAAGCCTGTTGCGCCTACACCATGGACGAGAAGGTTTTTAAAGCGAATTGGAAATTTATTTAATTTTCTTTCAAATTACTATTATCATTTTCATTACTTTCCGGGTCAGCGTTACCTTCCATTCGTTTATGTAGTCTAAGGCTACATCTAATACTCCCCACTGAAACCATACCATTGAGAAAGGAATTACCCTGTTGATCTGGATAAAGAGGAACTTACGGAGTATTCGGCAGCCTTTCTGTAACTGATTTTGAACCTATTTTTGCCACTTTCTAGGGTGCTGTCCACAATTAACCCCGAGAAGAGAAAATCACATAAAAATCTTTATATATACCTGGATTACATGACGTCTTCTAATCATATCAATGAAAATGTATTAAGAAATAATTGATTTTATCGATTCTTAAATTAAAATAAACAGCTACCAAAGAAAGATCAAAGCAAAGGGAAAAATAATTCCCAATCCAAAATGGCGGTCACTTCGAGGCCGTGAGCTGCCTCCACGCCAAGCGTATTTCACGCTGTAGAAAAAAAATAGTCTTAATCGGATTTTTGTGCAGAAGCTTATCTATAACTCCAAATCATTGCCAGGCGTCTGACGTCCATACCACGTGGCACCAGGTGACAACGTCTGACCTTTCATCCGCTGGCCTCACCTTTTCCCGCAGATCCGTACTAGCCCCGCGCTCTCCCTCTCCATCTTCTTTGCTTTGTATTTTCTTAATTCTCGCCGTGGGCATTAAGATAATGGTCTCAACACATACCCATGTTTACCCCCCGCTGTGTATGGCCCTCGATTCGCAAACAAAAGCCAAAAGGTTTTTCTTCAGTCCTTCAAAACCGGTCCTTAGTACGCTCCCAGTTGACAAGCCTCAAATACACACATCCGACCTTGCTAACACCGTATTATTAAAGCAATGGAACATATAAGCTGTTCGTATATTTTGATGTCATCTTCATCACTACAAGAACAAAATATTTGCGACAGGATGATATAGTGATAGATAAGTAAAACGGAAAGTATACTTATCTATTAATTCTGTATACGATTCGTAAAAAAGTAAAATAGTAAAACAGCTTAAGAGGAAGAAGTACTTGATACACCCGGAAGTATTCTATGATCTCTGTCAGCTTTAAAGCTTGGTAATAGGCATGCACGGAGCAATTTCTCAGTTCTTTCGCGAATGGCGTTAGAAGAGGAAATGGATCACTGGATGTTACTTGCTGAGAATCGTCTTTCTGGTGGTCGATGAGGAGCTCGAGTCTTGCTCATTGGCCGTGATAAAACACTGGTATTTTTCGCCCATGGTTTTGTTAGATATTTCTTTGTCGGAGGATTTTTAGGCATAGAGATCTAGTATTGCCCAACATTATTTTAACATTCAGATTGGGCGATTTCCGTGACCGCTTTGCACATACAATTGCTTCAGAATGGAAACCTCCGTACAGAGACATAATTTGCTAAAGTGACGAGAATTCTATATCCTGTACAGTGGATATAAAACTAAATAGTTTATATAATTAAAAACAGTGACTCTAAATATATGTATACATATACATATACATATTTATTTATATATACATATGTGTGTGTGTGTGTGTGTGCATGTATATATACACACACACACACACACACATATATATATATATATATATATAAACACACACACACACACACACACACACAGATATATATATATATGTAAATGCCCCGTCTCCCCGGAGTCAAGAACGTGGAAGTGGCGAGGTCAGAGCCAGTGTGTCTTCGTCTGTCTGTCGTCTCTCTCTGCCACTCTGTGAAGAGACTTGTCCTTTTATGTGGTGGCGCTCCTCGAGGCAGGTGCTGCTTCCGCCCGCCGGAGTGTCAGAAATGAAAGCGGTGCCAACACCCGCGTCGCTCAAGGGGGAGCCTACTACAGGAAGGCAGCTGCTGGGGACGGAGGGGTGAAGCAATCCCGTCCAGCCTTGCTTGCACACACACCCCAGGTATGTATTTATATGCAAATATATACATATACTTTAAAAAAATATATATATGTGTGTGTATATGTACATACATATACACACACACACACACACACACACACATATATATATATATATATATATATATATATATGTGTATATATATGTATATATATTATAGATATTATATATATATGTATATATATGATATATATATATATATATTTATGTATATGTGTATGCATATATTATATCTATATATATTATAGATTTGCACACACACACACACACACACACATATATAAATATATATATATATATATATATATATATATATATATATATATATAATATGTAAACACACGTATGTACTCATGTAAGTACGTATAGCATATGTGAATATGACAGCAAGTGCGTATTTGTCTGGGCGTACACGTGTGTGTGTACCACTACACTACATCCGTGTTATGTATGTCGATAAGCATTAGCTTTCGAAGGAAATAAATGACTCACTTGGGTGTGATAACATGAGCATTTCACAAGGTATCATAACACTGTTCATGATCAGCGTAAAACAGTAGATGATCGAGGGATTTCCAACAATAAGAGAAAGAATAGCTTGCCTAAGTACGACAGAAAAAAATCCACTTAGGTGAAATATTGAGATTCTTTCGGACATGTCTAAAACGAAACGATCAACTCACATCCATGAAAGCAAAGCTAAGAGAAGCATGACCCTGATAACATAGCGGTGGCCTCCTCTCGGACTGAAGGACTACGAGCTCTTTATCAGTCGTTTTATATTAAGCAGCGAGCATTTCCGTCGCTTGACTACGAACGCGCTTCCCTTCGAACTGTGGAGTTGCTACGTAACGCTGTAGGATTTTTGTCCATATTACACGTTGCTATGAATGGGATACATGCGTATGATGTTTCAAAGACGCCATCTGTCCACGGGTGCAGTGCAGTGTGACCCCATATTCAAGGCATGAAATTACTGAAGAGAAAGATTAATGCAGTCTGATAAAGGACGAGGATCGCTTCGTGACGTGTCGGTTTGATGAGAAATGATGAGAGCGAAAGTAAGCCGATCTAACGCAAATATCGAGCATGGAGAGTTTGGGTTTGAAAGTTATGCAATTATTTTTTTTAGGAATCATATATATATGTATATATATATGTATGTATGTATGTATCTATATGTGAACACTCATGTATATACATATATATACACACACACACACACACACACACACACACACACACACACAGGTGCCCATGCACTCCTCTTAAGCAACGATCCAAATCAGACTTATATCGTTTCATATCTTCTGAATTCCCGCTGCTACCACGGGGCGAAGAACGGGGGAGTGGCGGAAAAACGAATAAAATTGGTGATCATGATTACTACGATGATCTCTCTTCGGTGAGCTTCATGGTAATTACTACACTGTCAGCATCATGATAACCGTTACTAACTACGTACCATGGATGTCCCACCCACGCTACGCACAGAGGCGGGTGCCGAGAGTGAGAGTAAAAAATATATATGCATATGCATACATATATATGTGTATATATACTCACACATATGTATATAGATATACATGTATATATATTATATATATACATATATATACACACACATATATATAAAAATATAAATACCGTGCAGCTACCCTTACACAAATCTCACTTCCATAAACCACTAATTATAATTATGGCATGATGTTCTCCACAATTATATTGTAGACTTACTGGATTACATAAACTCTTACACAATAATAACACAATAATAAGACACAACAATTCGAACATTTGCCGTTATTTTAGCAGCCGCACTGAACACATGCCGGAGTTGTACCGGGGCCTCTCTGGGGTTCCCCTTTATACTTGGCCTGAAGAACATCATAGCAGTTGAGTTACAACAGCACTGGATTAATGCACTTTACTTTGATTACATCAGTATGATCTTGAAATGCGTCTGTCTGGAGGGTAAGGGTCCAGCATTGGACTGGTGGAAGTTAGTCGGGGAAGTTTCACATTACTACTGGTATTGTATATTACAGTTATCTTTATAACTGTCATCATCACTACAAATATCATTGTTATTACCATCGCTATCATTTTTGTTACCATTATTATCATTGCTATTACTATTCTAGCTGTTACTGTTGCCGTTGTTAGTGTTACAGCTTCTATTGATGTTATCAATGTCATAAATGTCATTGTTACTTTCATTATCGTTATTAGTATGATTATTCTAATATAATAAAAGTATGATGATGGTATGATAATGATAAAGATGGTGACGATAATGGTGGTATTAATGATGACAATAATATAAAAGATGATAGTAATATTAATGATTGTTAGTAATACTGGTGATGATGTGAATGCCATTAATGCTGATGGTGACTGTTCTCCAAGAAAAGGGTTCTCCAAAATATTTACAGGATCCATTAGTAAAGCCAAGGTTCCACATCCCAGACTTAACCCCGAGTTTAAAAAAAAATGGTTCCAGTGATGATGATCGACTGGAGTCCAGTTCCTGTCAGACAAGGCTAGTGGAATCCTCTTGTAAGTGAATATATATATATATATATATATATATATATATATATGTATATATATATGTGTGTGTGTGTACACACACACACACACACACACACACACACACACACACACATACACACACACACACACACATATGTATATATATACATATATATACTTATATATACATATATATATACTTATATATACATACATATATATAGATATATTTATATACATATATACATATATTCACACACTTGTATATATGTACACACACACACACACACATACATGCACACGCACACACACACACACACACACACACACACACACACACACATATCTATATATATATACATATATATATAATGCTTAAAAAATAAATTACATAAAATAAAGGGAGTTATCAAGAGAACGAAATAATTACAGA
Organism: Penaeus chinensis; assembly: GCF_019202785.1. Taxonomy (NCBI): domain Eukaryota; kingdom Metazoa; phylum Arthropoda; class Malacostraca; order Decapoda; family Penaeidae; genus Penaeus; species Penaeus chinensis. The sequence goes on from NC_061849.1 coordinate 2,799,680, forward strand.
ATAGAATAATCGTATGTGAACTGATAACATAACGGGGGTAAGAGGCTAACATATTTTCACGCAGGACGAAGACAGTTACAAATATCAATTTATAATTGAATGTACAAGAAATCGTCAGAGTAATACGTGAAGTCAAACTCGGTCGCGACGAAGGAAGGTTGTGGGCGTGGTGAGGCTGTTGCGACGACCTCGCCCTCGAGCTATCAGTCCAGCGGAGAGCCCGACGGGTCTTGGGAACAGCAGGGCACTTTTCCTTTTCTCTCCTCGAGCCTCATTTCTGCAGGAGCGGTGCATATCCACTGGACAAACGTGTGTATGGACCAGGGAACTCACGCTGCGTGGGCTGGCAAGTCACCAAGGAGTGTATGTAAGCTTTAGAGATATTTTGTGTTTATGTGTTACAATGAAAATTAAACCAGTGATAGCGTTGGTGCTCCTTTTTTCATTGTTTTGTTTTCCCGGCTCGCTGCCAACGCTCGCATGACTTTTTTTTATATTGTCTTTGGTTCGACAATATCCATGTAGCGTCCTCTTCCTCCATCGCTTGAATACGGCGTCTCTTTCTACGAGTTCAGACTGGTCCTCTTACCCGCTGAAAAAACAAAAACAAAAAAACTCTTGGGTACCTGCCATTTAATTCAGATAATAGCAACTGGCCTTTTCGATGCCTTATAAGCATTAGAACTTCCAGTCTGCAATTTGGAGCTACTTATGGGTTAATCTTTATCTCTAATGGGGCACTGTCATATATCCAGGCAAGATATGAGACAACATTAGGTTCAATGCAATGTGTAATGTGCGTTAAAGCCATCTTCTGACTATTTTTTTCTTTATTCAAAGCAGGATTAAATATTTAGAAGTATAAACCAGCCAAAATTAGGCGGTGGGAAAGGCTGGACAAAGAAACAGATGCGTAAGGTAGCAGAGACCTACTTTCTGCTTTGTGACTTTCCCTCAAACGACTCGCTTCGTAGACTGGACCCTCAAGCCTATTGCCCTCAGGTTTCCTTTCTCCAGACCTCAGACCTTAGCTTACATTACGTCGCCTTTTACAATTACCATAATCCTATCTATTATTATTATTGTCGGTTTATTAGTACTGGTAACGGGATGAGATTGGCACTAATGATCATGAAATAACAGTAGAAAGAAGATCAAAATGGCAATAATTTCTCCTCCAATGGGTCATTATCATATTTGATATCATATTTGCTACCCTTTCATGTCATCGCAATTATCTTCATCATAATATTCAGCATTGTTGGTATAATCCTTATCAATATCATTGATATTGCCGTGATAAATAATGTTGTCATAATCATTGTCACTATCAGTGTCATTATATTGTCTATTACTATTACGGAAGAGTGTTTATTATAACAAATGTAGAAGAAAATATGAATGAGAATTAACATCTTTACGAAAGCAAGAGATGTATTTGACCGGTTTCGACTATATCTTCGTCAGAAATACATAAATGTTGATTCATTATTTCTAACGATGAGTAGTCGAAATGCTACCAAATGCATTGCTTGTACTGTCTCATTCATACCTTTTCCTACATCACATCATCATTGTTATTATTATTATTATTATTATTATTATTATTATTATTATTGTTATTATTATTACTGCTATTTGGTTATTATTATTATAGTTTTTGTTATGGCATTGTTATTATCATTGATATTGTAATTATTGTTGTTATTATTATTGGCATTATTGTCATTATCATCATCACAGTTTTTTATTCTTATTGTCATTATTCTTATTGTCATTATTATTGCTATTATTATCATTATTATCATTAGTAGTAATAGTACTAGTAGTATCATTATCATGATGATCATTTTATTTTTATTCCTAATATCATTAGTATAGTTATTACTATTGTCATTGTTATCATTATTACTATTATCACCATCCTCCTCCTCATCATCATTATCAATGATATGTTTATTGGTGTCATGCTACCATAAAGAGTATCATAACCACACTACTTTACAACTACTTTGCAACCTACATCGACCTCAAGAAGGCGTTTGACTCGCTGTATTGTGAATTGTTTTGGATGTTCCTGAGACCTAGGGAATTCCGACACGATTGGTTTAATAGCAATCCTATATACCGGTACTGAAAGTGCTGTAAAATGGGGGGGGGCTTTCGATCTTCTTAATTGTTAACTCAGGGGTAAGGCAAGGCTGTATCCTTGAACCAACACTTTTCAACACTTGCCTGTACTGGATAATGAGCAGAGCTACTATCCAAAGTCAGTGTGGAGCAACATGGACCTCGACTTTGTTGATGATGTTGCTATCCTATCTGAGTCTCTGGAGTCACTGGTGACGGCTCTTGATGCATTCGGCAATGAGGCGAAGCCTTCCGATTTAGAAGTCTCCTTGACCAAGACCAAGATCCAGGATTTTGGGGGCCTGATAGGGGAACCTGTTCAGTCAGTACATGCTTGCGGTGAGGACGTTGAAGTCACAAAGAACTTCACATACCTTGGCATGTAAAGCTCTCCATAGTCTATGTCTCTGGGCTGTCAGACCAGGAAGTCAGTAGACGGACTGGTCTTGCAACAGGAAACATGAACTCGGTCAACAAGAGTATTTTTAAGATGCCGGTACCTTTGTAGAAGGACTAAACTACGTGTCTTCATGGACTTGATACAACCAGTTCTGCTTTATGGAAGCAAAACCTGGATGCTGTCTAGTGGCTTGGAGTCTTGATGCGTTTTGTAATAAGTCCCTATGCCGGATCATAGGGTACAGTTGGCAGGACCAAGTGTCCGACTGACGGCTACACCGTGAGTCGGAATAGGACCTGTTACTTGCATAACATTACTACTACTACTACTATTACCATTATCATTATCATTATCATTAGTAGTAATAATATCATTACTATTACTAGTGTAGTCAATGTTATTATCATGATAATATTTTCTTCCATCGTCCTTATTATTCACAATGATCAACCTATTAATTTACAAAGACCAAATCAACAGCAAATTCCATCCTCCAGATTATCAACAGTGCATATGCTGACGCGTTGTAAATAGGCCGTGTAAAGCTGGTCATATGAAAAGTCATTAATAGTAATACTATCATTTACAAGGTCTTCGAGCGCGCCCAGGAGAGGCATTTGATGGGTTGAGACCTTCGCTACGAACGCCATTCCTTAGCTCGATTGTTACAATGTTAATGCGCTAAGCAAAAACTTGAAGAAAGGTGACGGAATTCATGTAATCGATAAGATAACGTTTGGGGAGGAGTTTAGCTACCGCCACTACCGTACTTGCTGTCACATCGCGTTTCCCGTCCTTATCTGAGGAGGCATTATCTCGTAAAGCCTAGTTCCTTGAACGGTGTTATGACGTACGGAAATGACTCACGGTTTGCCTGCTTGGGACCTTTCGAGAGAGACCCCCTCTCGCTCCTTCGCGGCCGAGTTCTATAGTTCATTGGACGGCTGGAAAGCTCGAAACAGGTTGGTGTTAAGGTTGTGCGAACAGGGAAGGAATATCGTTTTGCGAGTGGACTGAAACAAGTGAAGTTAAATGTGAGGCGTGAAAAAGGTGGTAGGCCTACATCAAGAGCGATGAAGGTCTGAATGAAGGATGGATGAATGATGGGAACCACTGACGGTTTTACTTGGTGATGAAGTAAGTGGAAGCAGTGTGTAGGCTCAGATCATAAGGGATCGGATTCCACGTAGAGGGAACGATGGCGGTGTGAAGGACATTCATAATGGAGAGGGTAGTGATCATGGCTGATGCAGTTAAATGTTGGAGTTAAATGTATCGGTGGAGATTACGAAGCGATAATGCGCGCGAACAATTAGGGGAAGAATCGAGGAAATACGCAACAGAGACACTGAAATCGGCTTCGTTGTGAACCATTACTATCTCGTTCATCAATGTTGGTCAGAACAAGGTGCTCGATAAATAATCATAGCAATAAGAATAAAGTACGAAATGCAATTGATTATTATCTTTATCATTATTCTTGTCATTGTTATCATTATTATTATTATTATTGTTGTTGTTGTTGTTCTTACTATTAACACCATTATCATCATCATTATTATTATCATTATTATCATCGTCCTCGTCATCATCATCATCATCTTTCTTCTCATCTTCATGAAACTGAGGTGAAAATAACCATAATGGAAGTAATGAAAATAATGACAATTAGAACAGTGGTAATGATTATGACAGAAATGATGAAAAATCATGATAATAATAGTAAAACAGATAATTATAATGATAATGCTAATAATTATAATGACGATAGTAATAACAATCATAGTCATAATGTCTCATAAGATATAATAATATATGATATATAATGATAACAAAATATAATGATAGTCATGATATTGTAATAATAGTGATAATGACAATAACAATAATAACTATTGGGAAATTTCATGGAACGAAAATAATGAAGAAATTCTTCTCCCTTCCTCTTTGCCTCTATTTTTCCAGCTCTAAGGCACTCTCTTTGTCTTAAATCTCCCCCCCCCCCCTCCTATTTTAAGCCCCACTTCTGTCCCCTTCCACTTCCCTCCTTTTCCCCTTTCCCTTCCTTCTCCTCTTTCGCTCCCTTATCGCCTTCCCTCTCTGCTCCTTTTCCCCTTGTTTTCTCTTTGGGCTCTCTCTTCCCCTCCCTTTCCTCTTGAAGCCTCCTTCGTTTACCCTTCCTCATCTTTCTTTCTTCTTTGAGTCCTCTTCCCCTCCCTTCTTCCCTTTCCTTTGTCTGAACAGTGTACCTCTCTTATCTCCCTCTCCCTCCTTTTTCTCTTTTAGTTCTCATTTCTTCTATTCTTTCCTTTCCCAGACCCTCCTACTTTCCTTCTTAAGCTCCCCCCCCTCCCCTCGATCGTCGTGTAAATACTTAATTAACGGTCTTACTACTTCTCCAGTTTGCTTTCTTCGAAGACTGGTAATAACAACAACAACAATGATAATAATGATAATAATAAAAATTATGATAATGATAATAATAATAGTAGTAGTGGTAGCAGTTGTAGTCGTAGTAGTAGTAGTAATAGTCGTAGTGTTAGATTGGGATTCTAATAGGCCATCTCGTACGATGCCCTTAGGAGTCCATGAGTGTGTTCTTCCTCAATATTTACCAAAAAGCTGCCAAATATTTCCCCATTTCACGCACCAAACTGAAGCGACTTCAACTGAGGCGTAATGTGCAAGTGCAGTGTGGATACGCAACACAACTAGTCAATCTGCCATGGGGATAGTTGCTAATGCAATGTTATGGTTTCCGATGTTAATCACAGATAAAATAGGAATACTTACAAATACAATATTGCATCTGCAATGATACACACACATATGCACACGCAAACACACACACACACACGCACACGCACACGCGCACACGCACACGCACACGCACACGCACACGCACACGCACACGCACACGCACACGCACACGCACACGCACACGCACACACACACACACACACACACACACACACACACACACACACACACACTCAAACAAACTTTTAATATGTACTTCGAGTAAATTCTACTCAGGGAGAAAAACACACAAGCAGACAGTATTAAACGTCAAGCAAAACACACAATATGAATTAGCTCGTTTCCCCCTCTGGTATGTCCGTTTCGTGTGTTTTGTGGCAGTGGGTAACGGTTATTCTATTTTTTTTTTTTTTTTTTGTTATTGTTATTGTCATTTTTATTACTGTAATCATTGTTATTGTTACTATTGATATTATTATTATTATTATTATTATTATTATTATTATTATTATCATTATCATCATTACTTTATCAACAGATTGACATTACCATTATCATTATCATTATCATTATCATTATCATTATCATTATCATTATCATCATCATCATCATCATCATCATTATTATCATCATTGTCATTTTCATTACTGTTAATTACTGTTTTTATTTATTGTTCATAATGATGATAATGACAATGATGACGATAATAATAATAATTATAATAATGATAATGATATTTATGATAATGATACAGATAATAAGGCTGATAATCACAATAAAATGGATATTCTTATTATTATAATTATTATCATCATTGTCATTATCATTGTTATTGCAATAATCATTATTATTATTATTATTATTATTATTATTAGCATTAGGACTACTACTCCTACTAATATTGTTATCATTATTATTGGTGTTCTCCTTTTTCTTATTCGTATTATTGTTATTATTATTATTATTGTTATAATTATGTTCATTATCATTATTATTATTATAACTATTGTTATTGTTGTTATCATTATGGTCAATAACATCATCATTACCATTATCATCATAATTACTATTATCATTATTGTTTTGCTATTGTCATTTTTATTAATATTATGATCATTTATTATTATTGTTGTTATTGTTATTATCATTACTATTGTTATTACTACGATCGTTATCAATACCGTGATTATAATTTTATCATCATTATTATTATCTTTACTGATATTAATAATAATAATAATAATTATGATAATGATAATGATAATAATATTATGGAAATGCTTATGGAAACTGTTACCTAGGTCGTAGGCTAAAGTGTAAAGGAACTCGGAATGACAGGAGGCCCCATTTTATTCACACTTGTGACTTTTCTCTAAATCCTTTGATACATTCGTAAGCCTCCGACATCAGCTGTATGTGTTCGGGCTGAGTGAGAGAAAAAAAATAATCAGCAATCATCCTTTATATGAATGTAATGCAACATTCCTTGAAGACATAGTATCTTCTGAATATGAACACTGACGAGCGTCCAGCCACTAGGACAACAGCCCTTGGGGTATGGATACATGGTCCACCAGCTTGTGGACACCCTGGCTTCGTACTGACGCTTGTCCTTTAGCCCTATAGGATCAACGGAGAGCTTATTTCAAGTTCTGGTTGAACTACCGGTAATTAACATAGATGTGGGTGGCAAAGCAGTGGGTATTTGCGGCCTTCATGTTAAACTGCTGATGCCTGATGGTGAACATGTAGCAGCCACGACCCACAATCTGCATAACTCTTCAAGAGGCCTACAAATACAAAAGACTTGAAGCAGCGCTACTATTCCTAATGCACTGGACTTTGACACAGCTGAGGAGAGACAAAGAACAGCATATCAGGGATTTTAACAAAAAGGTTCAGAACAATTTCTGGGTTAATGGTCTGTTCTGATACTATATACTATCGCACAAACATTCCTCTATAAATCTTGGATGTGCCTATAGAAAAAATACATTGTAGGATTGCTGAAAAAAATGCATAACTTTTTATCCATTATTTACAACAGTTATGAAATTAGTTCGACATTAACACGTGGCTTCTGAGATAGAAAAATATGATTACCTTGTTCACTGCAAAAATGATCCAATGCAGTGGTAGAGCTGAGGCAGTTTTCTTATTTGAAGAATTTACCATCGTATAGACTTATTCACTCTCTACCGTGTTTTGTGGTGCAATGGTAGCTTTTATTTAGCAATCTTGCTGGCGAATTTACGTCCTGTTCTGTCAGTAGATTGACTGAAGTCACATGAGTCTGTTACCAGACCCCATATCATTATTATTCTTCTTCTTATTATTATTGTTTTTTTTTTATTAATATTATTATTATTATCATTAGTATTAGTATTATTATTGTTTTGCTATTTTTACCCTCTAGTCACATCACTGATCATTTACCCACGTTACTAGTGAGATTGTGTGGCTTCATCGCTACCATTGTTTCCATAGAAATTAAACATTCAACTTAAACTTCAACTTATCATTCACATATATTGGTAAAAATGTGATTAGTGGTTCAGAAAACCGTAATCATTAGTGCTGGAAATGTAAACTTGAGAAGCAAATACAACTATTGATATTATGAGTCAAATATATTATTAATTATCAAATGACATGCCAACGTTTCAAAGGAAATGGAAAATCTGACTAGAATCTAAACTTTTCAACCATACATGCTGGCATTAGTATTAATTCACGATATAAGCGAAACGTAGTTTTAAGTTGATGAAAGCTGTAAACCTGAAAAGATAAAACTATTACATAAATTATGGTCGACTATGGTGCAGGCCTGCCAGTTGTATGATGGCACCAAGAGGGGTCTGGGTCTCCCATACAACCTGACTGAATGGACTACAATCTCTGAGAAAGGTGAACTCGAAGTCCTCCTCATCAACGACTGTAGTTCGTCCAGTAGATGGCCAAGTTATGTTGAGCTAAGTGTTTTGAGCAAGTGTTTCAAGTTCTGGTTGAACTACCGGTAATTAACATGGATGTGGGTGGCAAAGCAGTGGGTATTTGCAGCCTTCATGTTAAACTGCTGATGCCTGATGGTGAACATGTAGCAGCCACGACCCACAATCTGCATAACTCAGCTCTGTATACTTCCCTGGTTGGGTCACGTCAGGTCTAACAGTCCTCTCTCTCTCACCAGCATGTGTTTCTCGCGATTCACTGCCGAGAAGCCACTCTACTCACTTCACCATGAATCACTCTGGATGATCCTGAAACTTAAAGGAAATATGACAAAGATTATCAAAGTAGGAACAAGCCTTTACACTGGTACACTGGTATGAAAATTAATATAGCTATCACCCAGAGGCAATGTAGAACTAAGGTCTAAGTAAGGTCAGCTCAATTCAGTCTTCTACACAGCCCAGGCATTTTTGTGAGGGATTAGTGGGCGAGATAACGCCCAAGGGCCTTATGCAATAGCCGAGACCTTATGTCATGAAAATTGGAATCTTTAAGCGCAGATTACTGTATTAATTCATAGTGAACAAGAAACCGGGACTCCCCAGGGGCAAATGATTGTATTTTTTTTACAGTTGATAGCCAAATGGTGACTGCCAATTGTTTCTGTCTCTAAGCATGTTCTAAAATTCAAAGGAAGAAAATCATCACTCATTTGATTTCAAGAACAATCTGAGGATAGTTACGTCAGCTACATTTGTATTCTGTAGGAATCAGATTGGACTGGTAGCATGCGCCAGAGATGTTGCTGCAACAGGGTATCAGGCGAGATTGATGCTGGCCTGAACTCCTTGTCCGCAATGCCTGTGGGAACCTCCGTGAGTTAATCACTTTGCGAGTTGGAATGAGCTGATCTTGTGTGGAGGAACACAGGTGAATATCAAGGTCACTGACTTTGATCTTGCTGGTGAAGTTGTTTTTGGAGACTCTCAATGCATTTAGCAGTGAGGCGATGCCCTTGGGTCTAGCGGACTCTTGAGCCAAGTCCAGCATCCAGGACTATGAGGGTTTGCTAGAAGAACCTGGTCATAAGGTACATGTTTGTAGCAAGGGCTTCGAAGTCGCATGGAACTTTACATATCTTGGTAGCCTAATTCATGACTGGGCTGTCAAAATCAGTAGACGAAATGACTTGGTGAAAGGAACCGTCACCTCATTCAACTAGAGTATTTGAGATATCGGTGTGAGGAAGGACCAACCTGTCTTCAAGGCCCTGGTACTGCCAGTTGCGCTGTATGGAAGCCAACCTTAGACTTTATCCTGTGTCTTAGAGTATCATTCCCATGCCATCTGCAACATGTTCTCATATCGGATCTAAAAGGCATACTGGGCAGCATCATATTTCCAAACTATAAACTATACCTTGAGACAGCTGTATGACATGTAACTTACACAGTCTGGGACCACCAGCTCAAGCTAATGTGGACATTTAGCTCGACTCCAAGAGGATCATCCCACCCACCAAGTTTTCTCAAGAGACTAATCCTTGTACATGGGACGAGCCAGGATAACAGAGAAACAGAGATTGACTCTGGACCTGTCGACAGCTCTTTGAATGGAAGCCTTATTGTTGTTATTTTTACTATTAGTGTTGTTCTTACATTATCGTTATTATCATTGTTATACTTATTATTATCATCATTGTTATTATTATTACTTATTATTATCATCATTTAACTATTTTTATTTTTAATTATTATTGTTATTATCATTATTATTATAATTATTATCACTAACATTTTTTATCATTGTTATTAATATATGACTGTGATTATTATAATCATATTATTATTATAATTAATTATATTATTATTATTGTTATTATTATTATTATTATTATTATTTTAGTTGTTGTTATTGGCGTTGTTTTTTATTATATTTGTTATTATCATTACTTTTATTTTATCAATGTAATTATTATTATTTTTACTTACATTATTATTATTATTATTTTCATGATTATTATTATCATCATTTTTTTTTGTTATCATCATATTATTTATCACTACTATTGTTGTTGTTGTTATCACTGTTATTATATCATTATTATTGATATTACTATTACTATTATAATTATCATTATCATTATCATCATTATTTTTATTATTTTCATTATTATTATTATTATTATTATTATTATTATTGT
>NC_061849.1:2812624-2815124 GCF_019202785.1 Penaeus chinensis
GTATTATTATTATTGTAATTGTTATTATTATTATTATTATTATTATTATTATTATTATTATCAACATCACCATCATCATTATTATCATTATTAGTGTAACTATTATTAGTATTATTATCATTCTTAGTGTAATTATTACTATCATTATTATTATCATTAATATTATCATTATAATGATTTATATAATTATTATTAGTATAATGATTTATATAATAATTATTATTATTATTATGATTAATATCATTATTATTATTATCATTATCATTATTATAATTATTATTGTAGTTATTATTATTATTACTGTTATCATTATTATTATCATTGTTATAGTCATTATCATTATTATTATTATTATTATTATTATTATTAATATTATTATTATTTTTGTTGTTATTATTATTATCATTATTAATATTGTTATCATTATTATTATTATCCATATTGTCATTATCATCAATACTATTTTTGTCTGCATATTTATTATTATTGATCCTCGTATTATTGCTATGACTAATATGATTATTGTCGTTGTTATCATTGTTATTATCATTAATATTATTTTATCATTATAAATTATTATTTTATGATTGTCATCATTATCTTAGGATTGTTATCATTATTATTATCATTATCATTATCACCATCATCATCATTATCAATCATTATCATTATCATTATTATCATCACTATTATTACCTTCATTATTATTATCATTAATATTTACAGTATCCTCTTTATCATCATCATAATCATACTCATTGATATTATTAATGTTTTATTATCTATAATATTATAATTTTTACAGACAAATATAACAGATTATCAGAAATAGACTTGGTAAAGACTAGAAAACAGACAATAGAAAAAGGCAGCTTAAGGAATAACAATCAAACAGTTGATAAAGCGCCACAATAAAATATGGAGAAGGGTAAGTAAAGTGAATTATAGTCATGCTATGACTCCCTTTTCAGTAATTCGAATTATAAGAGAAATCTCGCTCGAGGATCCTTTGTCCCAGTCGCCATGCGTCCGTACCGTACGGGCTGCGCGAAATGCCCCCCCTGCGCATGCGCCGAGACGCCATTTTCGTTCTGATCTGTGAGAGAGAGTGAGTAAATCCCTTCATATTTATGCCATTATTCGCCTCAAACTCCGACAGATCGAGTTTTCCTTTGAATGTGACCCATCGGAAGAACCAACCTACCGGAAAGTGGCACCGAACGCACCGCCTGTCCAGTGATAAGCGCGAAAACGTTGCGTAAAAGCAGTGTTTTGGAGATCCTGGGAGGGGGTGGCCCGTCACTTTTAGCCGTATAACAACTGCAGGGGAAGAATTCGGGGTAAACAAGGGGCTGTGCGGCGGGCGAGGGCGCGGGGACGTCGCCGATGGGAGCTCGAGCAGCATCCCTCCCACGAGACGGGCGCCAAGGGTTGCGAGATAAGGTGCGAATGTCCGTCAGCGAGGGATTTCCTGTCGTGTGTTCCCTCCGCGATTCCCGTGGAGGCGACTCTGCCAGGCCCTCCTGCTCATGGCACTCCTGCGGCCCAAGCACTCGCCCCAAGCACTCGCCCACTCGCCCTGCGCCCCCTCGCCCCTCGGCCCTCGCGGCACTCCCTGGCGCCCTCGCCCCCTGATTAAGTGGTCGTGGCACTCGGAGCTCTTAATTGTCTCTCATGACACTCCTTGTTTTTTTTTTCTCTCTTGATTCCTGCTGTTCTGTGGGTCAGGCTGGAGTAAGGGGGGCGTGGGAGTGTAGGCCTACGGAGAGAGAGGGAGGGGGAGAGGGAAAAAAGCGAGGGCCAGGAGAGCTCGCTGCGTTGCTGAAAATTGAGTTTTATTTCATGCACATTTTTTTTTTTTTTTTTTTTTTTTTGCGTTTGCGTGATCAGGCTACGCCCTTTTGTCACAAGTCTTTGGGCCGAGTGTCCGTAGGCTGCGGCAAGAGGAGACTCTGCGGGGTGGAGGCAGACTCGGGACTTTTGGGTAGCACTGGGGGTTAAAGGTGAACTGTTTGTGGGTAGCCGTGAGTTGGTTCCTGTTTTTGCTAACCGGTTAGATTTTGATGTGAGGCGATTTAGAGGGTCGGCGGGGGTGGGGGGGGAAGAAAGAGCAAGCTGGGCGTACAAATAGTAGTGATATTTCTTGTACTTTCTCGAGGGTGACTGACCTGCGCGCAAACAGTTTGACGGAATGTTGGAAATAGAGGCCAAGAAACCTGTTGGAAACCTGAAATGAGGTTTTATCTTTCTCATGCAGGTTGTCAGCTTGTGGGGTGAAGGGTAAACTGCCGTAGCTGGTGGGAATCGCCCTCCCCTCGTCCCATGAGGTTAAGAGATCCAGTAGGAAGATAAGATGAAGGTAGACGTAAAGAGAGACAGCTAAGATAATTTGCCTTTAATCCAGTCAAGCATCATGGACACTTGTCAAAACCTCCTTTGAACTCTGGTGTGAGGGTGGAGCCTGCGTGTGCAAGACACAGGTAGGGGCACAGCCACACTT
>NC_061849.1:2820124-2822624 GCF_019202785.1 Penaeus chinensis
CTCATGTAGACCACTTCTCGAATACTGATAGATAGGTTTGTGAAAAGTTCATTTTAGTTAGTGGCTGAATGAAGGAGTGAGTGAGTTTGAATAGGTTAAAAAAAACTAGGTTTCAGCTGGAAGTAAAATATTGTAAAATATTTTTGTTTGGTTTGGATTTGTTGCATTTTCTTCTTATAAGCTTGTTGATTCATATACAGAGTCATTGAAAGATAGATGTATATATGTGTATATATATATATATATATATATATATATATATATATATATATATATATATATATATATATATATATATATAAAGACTTAAGTTTAAGCATGTCAATGGCCTGCACATGAAGCTTTTCTTTGGCTTTAGAGCTGACTCATGGAAAATGTGAATTGTCATTGGTGCACTAGGCATCTTCTTAGCAGGTCTAGTGCCACTGCTTACCATTTTTAATTTGCCAAAATATTGAGATGGTTGTTTCATTGAATCTCTCTCTTAAATATTCTCAAGGACTTTCTCTCTACTTTAATTGATGGTTGGGCAGAAGGATCTCCAGATAAAAATAGAAGCTGTCAGATTTTCTCAATATTTACTAACAGCATTATTGAACTTGCACTGCTTCAGTATTTTTGCTGTGAAAGTGAACTTGAGTCTTCTTCCTGAGTGAGCATATGTATCCTCCATAACCTGAATAGGACAGTGACACTTCAATATATGACGGGGGATGACCATGAACTTCAGTAGGAACTATTCTAAAGCTTGATGTTGATACGATGAAGCTTGCTGCCCTCTGAACGCGCTTTTCAGTTTTTCTGGGGGAAATTGGTGGTAACTGCTACTTATTTTTATATTCTCACTCTGGTATTAGAATGTTTATATGCCGTAACCTCTAGCGCTCCATGTAACATATATGTAACATTAATTTCGTTAAGTCATATACAAAAAAAAAAAATGTGAAATTTTTTTTTTTTTACCCTTATAACCCAGTGTTACACCGATGTAACAAACAGACTTTGCCACCATATTGGTTCTATCAGAGTCCAATACAGTAAAAAAAAATTGGTTTATATTATTTTTCTGCCAACAAGGCACTCTGGGCTCTAGAGGGTTAACATGATATATAACTGGTCTTTCTAAGTGGACTGTATGAACTTTTTGTACATCCATTTGTCCTGTAGATGAAATGTTGTACTTCAGCTAAAAGAAAAACTGCATTGACTTTTATTCTGTTATTTATGGTGATGGCATTGGAGGTTCATGCGGTCCAATTTCTAGCCCGTGGCCGTCTAATTGTTCTCTTACTCTGGGGGGAATAGTGAGGCACAAAGAATGATTTTCCTTGATTGTTTTTATCTTTTTTTTATTATTTAGTATAGCCTCAAAGACAAATATTCAGAGCGTCTCTTTGGAGAAATAAAGGAAAGAAAGGCAAACCAGTACAGCTGAGGTGGTGGTTTGCGCATTGCCACTCCAGGCCAAAGCTCAGGAGCGTTAGGCTGAATATACCCAAGTGTCAAATGTACAGTTGGTGTTAATGTATGCTGTAGATAAATCTTGATTTGCTTTTGAAGGAGATGAGTTTGGAAATTTTATTGATTAATTTTTGGTACATGAATATTATATGTGTGTGTGTGTGTGTGTGTGTGTGTGTGTGTGTGTGTGTGTGTGTGTGTGTGTGTGTGTGTGTGTGTGTGTGTGTGTGTGTGTGTGTGTGGAAAAATATATGTGAGAGTGAGTGAGAGAGTGAGAGAGTGAGAGAGTGAGAGAGTGAGAGTGTGAGAGAGTGAGAGTGAGAGTGTGAGAGTGTGAGAGTGTGAGAGTGTGAGAGTGTGAGAGTGTGAGAGTGTGAGAGTGTGAGAGAGTGAGAGAGTGAGAGAGTGAGAGAGTGAGAGTGAGAGTGAGAGTGAGAGTGAGAGTGAGAGTGAGAGTGAGAGTGAGAGTGAGAGAGAGAGAGAGAGAGAGAGAGAGAGAGAGAGAGAGAGAGAGAGAGAGAGAGAGAGAGAGAGAGAGAGAGAGAGAGAGAGAGAGTGAGTGAGTGAGTGAGTAAGAGAGTGAGTGAGTGAGTGAGTGAGTGAGTAGAGAGAGAGAGAGTGAGTGAGAGAGAGAGTGAGTGAGAGAGAGAGTGAGTGAGAGAGAGAGTGAGTGAGAGAGAGAGTGAGTGAGAGAGAGAGTGAGTGAGAGAGAGAGTGAGTGAGAGAGAGAGTGAGTGAGTGAGAGAGAGAGTGAGAGAGTGAGTGAGTGAGTGAGTGAGCGGCGGGCGAGGGCGCGGGACGTCGCCGATGGGAGCTCGAGCAGCATCCCTCCCACGAGACGGGCGCCAAGGGTTGCGAGATAAGGTGCGAATGTCCGTCAGCGAGGGATTTCCTGTCGTGTGTTCCCTCCGCGATTCCCGTGGAGGCGACTCTCTGCAGGCCCTCCTGCTCATGGCACTCCTGCGGCCCAAGCACTCGCCCCAAGCACTCGCCCACTCGCCCTGCGCCCCCTCGCCCCTCGGCCCTCGCGGCACTCCCT
>NC_061849.1:2832624-2840124 GCF_019202785.1 Penaeus chinensis
TATATATTTATATATACATATGTATATACACATAAGTACATATGAATATATATATATGTATATATATATTATATAATATATGTTATATATATTATTTAGATATATATTATATATAGTATATATAATATATATATATATATATATATATATATATATATATATATATATATATATATATATATATATATATATTATGTGTTATATATATTATATATATGAATATTAGGCGAAGTTGCAGTGTAATCTGTTTTGAAAAACAACTGATTGAAATGAAATAAGTATTTTTCTTACAATTTGCCCAGTCATTTAAGTTGTGAAAAAATGCTTTAGAATATAGCAACTAAAATTGATTAAAGGAGAAGGAATACGATTATGTATTGACTTGTACACTGGAATCCACACCCATCGTGAACTGGATTAGAATGAGGGCCATGTTAACATCAGTTAAAAATGCTAACCAGGCATATTTTTAGGCAAAAGCTGACGAGTAGAACTTCATAGCTTCTGAGTGATGGTCCCTCTGTTACTTTTAACCTTGCTCTCTTCGATGAGACTTGAATGTTACATTGTTATGCTTTATCCTTGGAGCAAATCTATAATTTTCTCATCCTTTTCCAGTTGCAAGGAGTGTTGTAAGTGATGTAACAAGAAGGTGGACGTAGCCGCTGCGTAAGCCTCGGCTGCCACATCTCCAAAATGGCCACCATCACTCGGCCCGGGAGCCTCCGGAATCCAGAGGTGGCTGACTTGTTTGAAAGAGAGGATCCTGACCGTGTTTTTGATGACTTGCGGGAAATTGGCCATGGCAGTTTCGGAGCAGTGTACTATGCACGACATGTTACATCCAAGGAAGTAAGTATTGTGGAATGAAGGCTGCACCCTGTTTTGCTTGTTAAGGTAAAGGCGATTCTCAATTTTTTTCAATTGAAAAATTACTAAGAACAAAGTCTTGATAATTAGGAGTTTAATTTTTAAAGTTATGTGCTCATTCTGGTTGTCCATCTTATGAATATGAATGAGCAGTGTTGCACTCTCATGATGTTTAATGTCTTTTACTGTTACCAATATTCCAAGTTGTTTCATGGCCATAGTATGTGGTTGATTTGGTCTATAGGTAGTCCAAAGTTTTGTATATTGATAAAATGCACAGATTTTAAAAAAATTCTCTGTGATAAGTAATGTTACCTTGTCATAATATTATAAGATCACCTTGCTACCAGCCTATACCCTAGTCATTTCTCCCATACTTCACATATTGGGTATTCTGGGGAGGGTCACTCATTTATTTAGAGTAAGCTCAACGTTTTCCCCAGTTTGCAAGGAAATTTATCAAGCTATAGCTTCATAAAACATTATTTGTCCCACAAAATTGAATCGGACATACCTCATTCAAATTACAAGAATGTGTGAACAAGTGGTCGAAAGACGAGCAGCCAGGCCTCACCCCTTGATGGTTTCTGCTCAGCTAATCACCACTCCCCCACTACCAGATTTCATGTGTTGGACATTAGGTTTCACCATTAGTACATAGTTGCCTTATGCAGCCATTCTGGTGGTTATTTTAAAAATGTCTGGAGTTTTATTGTGTTTTTAGGAGTTTGAAGTAGACTTTTCAGGATTTTGAAATTTTTCAAATTTAGTTCATAGGTTCCAGGTGTTGCCGTAATTTTCTAAGGCTGATTGGTAAAGATATTTTTACACTCAACAAAAATTTTGAGTGCCTGAACTAATTTTCTTTTCAGGTGGTGGCTATCAAGAAAATGTCCTACAATGGAAAACAAAGTGCAGAAAAGTGGCAAGACATCCTGAAGGAGATAAGGTTCTTGCGTAATCTCCGTCACCCAAACACAGTAACCTATAGAGGATGCTACCTCAAGGAGTCTACAGTATGGGTGAGTACCTTTTTGTTTTGTTGGTCATTTGTGTTGGACTCAGCGTAAGTCTTTGAGGGATATTTTCCCCTTCTCTCAATCAGTAATCACTACAAAGATCCCTCTCTCACTCACTCTTTTTTTTCTGCACCTCATGCCATTCAATTGATACTCTGAATGCCACTCACTCGCCTATCAATTATACTTGCGTATTTCATTCATTCATTCCATTGACATTTGCCCTTCAATTACTCTAATGATGTATACGTTTTATTAATTTTACCCATTCCATTCAACTATTTGACTTGACCATCTCAGTAATTTTTCTTGATGTTTAGAGTTTTCTTTTTCTTTCACTTATTTGACTGACTCATCCTTCTTAACTCACACATAATGGGACCTCCCTTTCACCATACCAAACCACGAGTGTGCACAACGTCAGCTGTGTTAGCGATAAATTAGAAGCATGGGAACTATAAATTTTCCCAGCTCACTATATTCATGGCTGTGGCATAAACAACCATTTCAGTAAAGAGGCTAAAAGGAGGCTCTAAGCTTAGTCTTGAGAGGCAGTGGTTGGGTTGTTTTGAGTCAGAACTAGTTTCTGAGTGATTAGTTAGAGTATTGTTCTTGTGAAAAAAGAAGAAAGGTTTATCCCACTAACATTTGTAGGAAAATTTACTGATTTGGCATTTACCTTTTTATTATCACAATACTTACGGAAGTGTATCAAGACACGTTGAAAATATCTGATTATGTGCCAGTGTAACCAATGAACTGATGAATAATGAATTATAGGAGAGAAATACTTTAAATTTAACAGCCCTGCATTTACACAGTGTGTTGCATGGCAAGATCAAGTGAATTAGACAGTGTAACAAAATGTTATGCAAGGTAGCAAAGAGTTTGAGGGATTGAGGTAGTTTGGTTCGCTTCCTGGCCTGTTTGTAAACTACCATAATGGCTGCCAACTTAGAGCCTCAACACATATTTCATCATACCATAGTCATTAGTGTGTATGTGTGTGTATAGTATAGAAATTGTCTGCATCAGTAAGTCATCTGTCTTGTTTTACAATAGGTGACAGGTTCATTGTGTGGTTAAACCATTCACCCTGAGCCTTTTTGGCTGGGGTGAAATGGACTGTGCAGTAAAGCTCAAGTGAACAGGATAGTAGTTTTGAAGCCAACTATGAAATATTTTATTGATTTTTGCTCCCCCCCCCCCCAAATGGGGACCTTGTTTTTTTTCCTCCAAAATAAAATGTTACTCATGCATACTAAATTAAAAGTAGAAAGCTTAGATTTAGGTTGCTATCATGGTGATCTCAGTCATTGTTTATCATACAACCACAAAATAAAATAAGATAATGGTCAGTTTTGGAAGGTTCTAGCTCAGTAAGCAGATACATGGCACACAGATCTCCCACACAGTCCAGCATGCCTTGAATATAATCTAAACTACAGGCTGTCCCATATACCCATTCTTCACATCCACTTAATACTACTCACTCAGTTATTTGGGGTGTGCTAGGCCTCTGCTCTGGGGAATATGCATGGCCAGCTGGGCTTGATCAGTGGATTACACTTCCAGCACCACACCTACAAAGTGATAGGAATTTGATGTTTTTCCATATTCAGAGATGCATCATATTAACCCAATGCCGCCAGGGGAAATGAATAAAAAATGGGAAAAATGCTGTGCTCATCTTTTATATTTTTTTTGTGAAATGTCTCTACACATATATGGCTCTGCTAGTGCTGAGCCACAAAGGAGTCAATTAGTAGACTTTCTGACCTTACCTGATTTGAATTGGCGGGAAAAATGTATTTTTTTCCTAGTGCTATGAATATTGATGGTGTTATTTTTATTATAAACATTATAATTACTATAATGTTATAAACATTATTAACAGTAAAATAAGATAACATAAAATATTTTCGTAAATCAAAGAAAAGGGTAAACGGGCATAATTGGCTCATTGGTAACTTAGTACAAGTGTAGCCATCTATGTGGTGTTAAAACAATTAAACAAGTAAACTCACAGTGGGCATGGCATACATGTACACATCATGCCTGTTGGCATTGGGTTAATTTTAGTTGCTAGATAGAACTAGTAGTAGCCTGATTAAGTGAATTCATGCATTTTTTTTTATAATGACTTACACCTTTCATTTCCTTTTATTGAATGCTTTTATTTCTCCTTCAGTTGGTAATGGAATACTGCTTAGGATCGGCTTCGGACATCATAGAAGTTCACCGTCAACCCCTTAGAGAAGAAGAAATCAGTGCCATTTGCGAAGGCTGTCTCTCTGGTCTTGCATATCTGCATTCTTTGGGGAAAATTCACCGTGATGTCAAAGCTGGAAATATTCTACTTACTGAAAATGGCACCGTAAAACTGGGTATGTATATTCTGGCTAAAATTTGATTAAGATGAATTGGGAATGACCTTTTTTTTTTTTTTCTTGTCAATGCAGTAGCTGATGTAACATTTTTTTCCTTTCCATGATCTTGCTGTCAGTCTTTCATTCTTTCTTTCTTTATTATTATTTTTTTTTCTCCCTTCCATTGTATGGGTGCATGCAGTGTCTGCTTGCGTTTTTTTTTTTTTTTTTTTTTTTTTTTTTTTTTAACCTATATATGTCCTGTTAAAGCTTGAAAATGCCCCTAAAATTGCATTTTTTTCTAAATTTTTGTTTGTTTCACTCCCCTCTCTCCAAGAAAAAGATGAAATGATACCCCTGAGGTATATGGAGTTCATATTATAAGAAATGTATAATTGGTTAGAATATTTTAAATGAAAAGCACAGTTATTGACAGGAATATCTATAATGAAGAGTAGCTGTAATCGAGTTCCAAAAAATGATTTTGTATTGTAGTCAGATTTACTGTGATATTCTATTTTAAGGGAACTATCCTGCAGTGGTTGGGAAGAATTAGTATTTTAGTGTAAAAACTTAACAATTTTACTGATATTTAGCTAAAATTCCTCTTGCCCACATTTGGCTACCAAATGTTTTGGGGGGCACCTCAATAGGGAAATGCTTCCCAGCCTTTTTTTGCATGCTATATTTGTACATTTATTCCAGTGTGTTAATGAATATACATGTATGTAGACATACATATATAAATGTACATAGATTGATATATTAACGTAAACAAAGATTCTTGTGAACATGGATGTGCCTGTATGTACAATTATAGACGTGTGTGTGTGTGTGTGTGTGTGTGTGTGTGTGTGTGTGTGTGTGTGTGTGTGTGTGTGTGTGTGTGTGTGTGTGTGTGTGTGTGTGTGTGTGTGTGTTTTTAGATATGTGGTGGATGAAAGGTTAAGTGATAATTTCTCTCTTTAACCCCTTCCCGATGGGTCATGCCTATAGGCGTGAAAACAAACCGCTCGAAATGTGGCCTGTGGCTGTCCGCTGCGGCAGCGCGCCAAAGTGTTCCAAGGCAGTGATTCGGCTTGATGTACTGAACTCACGCGCTCAAAGTCAGCATGTTGCCGTGGTTTGCCAGAGCATAGAGTTTTTTTTTTTAGTTTTCTACACCCGTCACCAAGGGGTTAAATTGTGTAGTTGTGCATTGATGACTGTACTTGTGTATGCATCTATGTAAGTGTGTGTATGTGGATGTGTTGGTGTACATTGATGTAAATCTGAATAAATTTAAAAGTGAAGCTCATGTGTGAGTAATCATCTGGTTTCTAGTCCCGTCTCCCAGAAAGCATTACTAGGTGCCACCCAATACCTTGTTGTTAGGTTTGGGGCTTATCATTCACTGGCATCAGAATGTTTATAATCTCAATATTCAAGTGAAATCATTGTCTTGTGCAAGACCAGCCTGCTTCTCTCTCCATCAAAGCTAGACATTTTCAGATACTTTAGACTTTCTCAGACTGATATCAATTGGAATGTCATAATTGAATATTTCACTTTACTTGGAAAAGGCTATATTGTGCAGCAATGTTTGTCAAACACCATATGGCTTGTGATGGGCTATGCCCTTGTTATAGAACTTGAAAATTTTCTGCAGACAATATACATACGAAATGAGTGTTAGGCTTACTGAAATGGGATAATCATGTTCCAATCTCCCCTTCTCTCTTTTGGATTTTTTTTAATATGCTGAACTGCACAAGTTGAATGATAGGTAGAATTTTAGGGATTGTCAAAATATGATTTTGATACAGGCTCTCTTTGTGTATACTGGAAATATGAGATTGCATGTTTTTCATGTATTCAATTTTTTTTTCCAGCTGACTTTGGTAGTGCAAGTATTGCATCACCAGCCAATAGTTTTGTCGGGACACCATATTGGATGGCTCCAGAGGTAATTCTAGCTATGGATGAAGGACAATATGATGGAAAGGTAAGCATTGCATGACATTTACAAGACCTCTTTTCCTTTGCCTTGTTTCACTTAATTTCCAGATTCAGTTTATTCCTGAATTAACATGCCAAAGTTACTAAAGGTTTCTTATATTGATAATGTCTTTATCTTATATAGCCATCTTCTCATTATTTATTCATTACTTATATTCATATTATATAATATATTGGATCAGTATTGAATATTTTATATTTTATATAACATATAACATTTATATAACATTGTTTTTTTTTTTGTCCTTTAAGAAAATATAATTCTTTTTTCTTTTTTTTTGACAATAGGTAGATGTGTGGTCCTTAGGCATCACATGCATAGAACTAGCTGAGCGCAAACCGCCCTATTTCAACATGAATGCCATGAGTGCCTTGTACCACATCGCCCAAAATGTTGCCCCCAAAATGTCCTCCCCAGAATGGTCAAAGGAATTCCAGCATTTTGTTGAGTCGTGTCTGCAGAAGAACCCACCTGATCGCCCTACCTCTGCTAGGCTTTTGTCGGTACGTACAAAGTGTAGTTGAAATTTATTGGATGCGTGATAGCAGTCTTTTGATTCAGATTTAAGTGGGAATTATAGGCACAAGTGATACAGGCAACCAGAGAAGTCGTAATCCACACAGAAATGAGATATGAAAGCAATGGCAGAAAAAAGTTCATAAAGTCACATGTAGTAACAAGTTCTCTGTGACTCAGGGTCTCCTTTGTAAATAGTAATGATTGTTGGCATAGTTTTATTACATTGCTGTTAACCCATTGATGACAAGTGGTAACCAAATGAACAACTGTTTAGTATTTTAACTATTTCAACCCTACACAAATGGTGTAATGGTGGCAGATTTTGAAATTCCCTTCCAGTTTTCTTGTAGCATGTTTGCCATTTTATTTTACTTCTGTATTTACATACTTATTAGTTTATTTATTTATTTATTTATTTTTGTCACAAATTGGATACATCTCCCATTTTTTCAAAATGGAAAAAATCTGCCACTGACATGCTCATATTGTTATACATTTTACAATGACAAGTGACAACAACAACATACTAACGTGCATACTTAAGGCATAGTAGTTTGTTTGATTCAGGGAAGTAATTGCTGGTTACATTAAGGGCGAGGTACTGCAATCTAGGAAATGTTAGCCCTGTAAGAGGTGGGAGATGTGTCCAAATAAAATACCCATGATAACCATTGACTCAGACACCACTAAGCAAAATAAATCCAGGACAAGCCAAAATATGTGA
>NC_061849.1:2852624-2865124 GCF_019202785.1 Penaeus chinensis
TAAAGAGTTTAAAGAGTTAAAGAGTTAAAGAGTTAAAGAGTTAAAGAGTTTAAAGAGTTAAAGAGTTAAAGAGTTAAAGAGTTAAAGAGTTAAAGAGTTTAAAGAGTTAAAGAGTTAAAGAGTTAAAGAGTTTAAAGAGTTAAAGAGTTAAAGAGTTAAAGAGTTAAAGAGTTTAAAGAGTTAAAGAGTTTAAAGAGTTAAAGAGTTTAAAGAGTTAAAGAGTTAAAGAGTTTAAAGAGTTAAAGAGTTTAAAGAGTTAAAGAGTTAAAGAGTTAAAGAGTTTAAAGAGTTAAAGAGTTAAAGAGTTAAAGAGTTAAAGAGTTAAAGAGTTAAAGAGTTAAAGAGTTAAAGAGTTAAAGAGTTAAAGAGTTAAAGAGTTTAAAGAGTTAAAGAGTTAAAGAGTTAAAGAGTTAAAGAGTTAAAGAGTTAAAGAGTTAAAGAGTTAAAGAGTTTAAAGAGTTAAAGAGTTTAAAGAGTTAAAGAGTTAAAGAGTTAAAGAGTTAAAGAGTTAAAGAGTTAAAGAGTTTAAAGAGTTAAAGAGTTAAAGAGTTAAAGAGTTAAAGAGTTAAAGAGTTAAAGAGTTAAAGAGTTAAAGAGTTTAAAGAGTTAAAGAGTTAAAGAGTTAAAGAGTTAAAGAGTTTAAAGAGTTAAAGAGTTTAAAGAGTTAAAGAGTTAAAGAGTTTAAAGAGTTAAAGAGTTAAAGAGTTAAAGAGTTAAAGAGTTAAAGAGTTAAAGAGTTAAAGAGTTAAAGAGTTTAAAGAGTTAAAGAGTTTAAAGAGTTAAAGAGTTTAAAGAGTTAAAGAGTTTAAAGAGTTAAAGAGTTAAAGAGTTAAAGAGTTAAAGAGTTAAAGAGTTAAAGAGTTAAAGAGTTAAAGAGTAAGAGAATAAGAGAATAAGAGAATAAGAAGAGTCAGAGAGTCAGAGAGTCAGAGAGTCAGAGAGTCAGAGAGTCAGAGAGTCAGAGAGAGAGAAGAGAGAGAGAAGAGAGAGTTGGGAGTGAGAGAGAGTTGGGGATGAGAGAGAGAGTTGGGAGAGAGAGAGTTGATGAGAGAGAGAGGGAGAGGGAGAGGGAGAGGGAGAGGGAGAGGGAGAGGAATAAGAGGAAGAATGAGAGCATATTAACCCCTTCCTGACGGATCACGCCGTGAGGCGTCAAAACAAACTGCTTGATCTATGGCGTGCAGCTGTATGCCACGGCTGTGTGCCAAAGTGCTACAAGCTGTTGCCTTGGCTTTCTTGTACCAAACTCCCACTCTCAAAGTCGGCACGTTGCCATTGATCTCCAGAGGATAGACTTTTTTTTTCTTCACCCGTCATCAAGGGGTTAAAAGAAGGAAATGTTGTCAGGAAAAATAGAAAGGGAATTGCAGTATGTTACCAGATGAGGGCAGAGAATCAATGAAAGGAAAGGGAGGGGGGGAAAGTTTGAAGATCATATTAGTAATTTTGCTTTTAAATGTTCCCTCCTAATGAAACAAATAATGAAAGTAATATATTTTATATTTTATGTTTGTTTTGATTAAACCTCTTACATATTTATTTCCCCAGAAACATGAGAAAGAACAGGAAAAGAAACTTGACAGCTGCACTGTGGCAGAGAAGAATTTACAGAAGGACATCAATGGTAGACATGGTATAGAACTTAAACACTTCCAGTCCCAGTACAAGAAGCAGTACAAGGAGAATATAGAAAAATGGAAGAAAGAACTTTCACAAGATCCAAACACTCCCAAAAAACAGAGAGAAGCACAGCTTCAGTATGTATTAATTTTTGCAATTGGCCATTTGTTCAAAGGATGTAAACAAGAACTAGAATTATTCACTGTTTGTTGCTTCTTGCTATATCCTGCATGGTACATGTGAATAATTTGTCAGAAAAAATCCAGAGAGAAGACATTTCTGAAGTAATTTATATAAAGAAAGCAGAAGTATTTTTTTTTAAATGTGTTAGCTTTGCAATCCCTTATGTCACCTCCAAACTCATGCAGTATGTTTTTAGATTTACTTAGTTTTATTATTGAAGTCATTAATTTGAGTAAAAGTCTGAGTATTTTCAGACCAGAAATGCAAAACATGCTTCACATGTCTTTGAAATGTCTGACACAGTAACTAGTTAATAACTTGAAGAGAACCTTGATTCCAGTGACAAGCACACCAAGAGAGAGAGAAACAACAAGAACAACAAAGAAAACATTCACTAACATATTCCAAAAAGGATGAATCTACAGGCACATGCACCCCACTATCAAACACAAGCATACCCATTTGTTTGCACTGCACTCAAAATATATGGTTGACATTGTTATAGAATCATTTTGCTCTGACTTTTATTATACAGAGATTTTTACATGATACCAAGATAGATAACCCTTTAGATCTGGATGCATCACAACCATCATGTGGCCCAAAATATTAGCATTAGGCTTATGTGAGCGAACACACTATCAGGAGTGCAGCCTACATAGCCATTTTCCAATGTTCATATTTGTCATTTGAGTTGTTTTATCCAGATGATAATAGACTGTTTTCCTTGTGCAGACTCCATATTATCTCTCTAGGTAGTCTATAACTTGGTGCAGTAGTAATAACACTAAGTTATATATTGTCATTTTTCAAAATATTCAATTATCTGTAATACAACCTGTGCCTGTCAATCATGGTGGCCAGGCATAGGATGCTGAGTATGGAAATAACATCTATAGAGCTGGCATTCTTCCAGTCATGGATCATGGACATTGCATTCCACATTTGTTTATCAATGAAATAATATAAATGCCCTTCTTAAATGCCAAATGAGTCTAATCACCCTCAAAGAGCTTTGTGCACTTGTGACAAGTCTTTCCCGTCACCCTGGCCTTCAGCTCATGACTTCAAGTTTGTGTCACTCCAGCCCCACAGCCAAATTTTCCCATGACTGCATGTTCACGTCACCTGCCAATCAAGCCAAATTTTTTCATGGGTTGATGGTCACTTCATCTGGATCATATGGGTTATTACGTTTGCTAGTGTCTTACCGTGTGAAAACCAGAATTGTTTTAAAGATTATTGACTGCAATGCACACTCAAAAAAAAAAAAAAAAAAAAAAAAAACCAGTAGTAATAATAAAAAAAATAAAAAAAACTCCCTTTTTCCAACTTTTCATTTGTAACATTGTCTTATTACAGGAGCCAGAAAGAATACCTTAAGGCTTCAGAACGTCAGGAAGAGCAGAAGTTGGTGCAACAGCAAGGTGAATATTTGCAGCTGGAGACTCGCAAGTTCCGTCGACGTGGTCTCTTGGCTTATTATGCCAAGGAACAAACACTTCTCAAGGAGGAACTCACAAAGAGAGAGCAGCAGCTCGAAGCAGCGCATTCCATGCTTCTAAGGCATCATCAATTAACACAGGATTTGGAGTACCGACAACAGAGAGCCATTCATGCTTTGAAGGAGGAGCAGGTAAGAAAATAGGGTAAAATGATTGGATGTTTGAGTCAGTGATCACTCGTTCACAGGAATGATTGTATGTGTGCATGCATCCATGTATATATTTATATATTAGCATGTGTGGAAGAGTATGATATAAATGGGTATGGTACAGTGTAAGGGACTATTAAAGACTGTAAAGGATTATGAGTTAGGTAAGGAGAAAGAAACAGAGTGGAAGTATAAAAAGAAAAACTTTGAGAATTTGGAGGAGAGGAAATGACCTTGAGGTCGAGAGCTAGACCAAGATTCTGAGAGGGGAATGGTATAAAAGATAGTTGAAGGTATTCTGCTGGAGTACAGATAACAAGTATTCCCATTCTGTTGTTTATGTACTATCTATTGCCATACTTTTTTTCTCTCTCTCAACTAACAAGTTCTTAGAAAATATCTTTCACTTAGGCTTGAACTAAGGTTCTGTGCTCCTTGCTATTCAGGACAGTGTTAAACAAATATTGTTATGCTGTTATTGCCATGCGAATTTGTTATTCATTATTAATACTCCTTTTACAGATGAATAAACAACACCAGACAGAATTGAGTAGTCAACATGAGTATATGAAGAGAGTGGAGAGAGAGCTGAGAAAAAAGCATGCTCTACAACAAAAACAACAACCTAAGAGCTTAAAAGTAAGATTTTTTTACGTTTTGTATTATTTATATATTTTAACAAAAACCATGGATTTTTTGATGGTTTCATATTAATATACTCTTTAGATTCACCTTTGATATTGATACTGATATTGCTTTAAGGAAGTTCTTAACATTGACGTTATTAAGAAATGTTGTTTTGACATATTTGTTTCTTTAGTTTTTTAGTTTCAAGTTATTTAGAATGTAAGATTTCTCTTCACAGGAACGTAGAAGAAAAATTATCATATGCATTAGAATAAATTTAGAGAAGTATAACAGTCATGTGTACTTTTATATACCTTTTTAGAGATGTGCATATTTGAGTTTTCTTTCTTTCGTTCTCCTTCTGTTCTTGATTTTCGCATTTAATTTCCATTAATTTTTTGATTTGTGAAGTTAGTCACAAATGGGATGGCCAGTATTTTTATTTACAGAAAATGAAGAACTACTTTTGTTTTTTATTATGTTTTTAACTGTAAATCTTTCTTGCAGCAAAAAGAGATAGAAATACGTCGGCAGTTCAGGGACACTATCAATATACAGCGACAACAGTATAAGGAGTATAAAGCACAGATCTTATCTAAGACACCTAAAGATGAACAACGGGCTATTATCAAGAGATTAAAAGATGATCAGCGAAGAAAACTAGCCATGCTTGCTGACCAATATGAACAATCCATTGCTGAAATGCTTCAGAGACAGTCTCTTAGGCTGGATGAGAGTCAGGTGTGTAATATTTGGCATTGGATCAATATGAATGATGAATTATCACGCAATTTTGCAAAGGCAGAGGAGAAAGTGTACATTTTGATGGCATATATTTAGGGAAAAAGATTTGGCACACATGTGTGCCTAGAATCCCAGTGTTATCGTTGGTTAATCTTGTACAAAACTTGTACTAATAATGTGAGTTGAAAGATGTTTGAAGTTCGATTTTATAATTTTTAAAAAATTATTATTATTATTATTTATTTTTTATCCAACTTAGTAAAGTTACTCCATATGAGTAGAAGTTTGCTGTATTCATTGATTGTCCTGAGAATGTAACTGGAGAGTTTTGTTGAGCATATTCAGTAGAATTGGGTGATTCCGGACACAGATTTTTATATTTTGATCTTGTCTGAAAGCACAAGGGAAGTGCTACATGTACAGTTATGTTATATTTGAGGATCTAATAAGGAATTTCCATATACAGAGGTATTTGTTATCTCTATTTTTTAAGGAAAAAAAAGAAATGATGTCCAGGGTCACTTTGTGAATTAGGAGACTTTGGGCAGAGCTTTGTATTTAGAAGGTAACTTGAGACACTAAGAAACAGACAAAAGGGTAAAGAAAAAAAAAAAAAATTCAATGGGTGATATTAGGTGAAAATATTTGGGGGGGAAATGAGAATTTGATGGATTACGAAGACTTGATCTTTTTTTGTAAAGTAGGATTATGGAAGTAAAGGAATATTTTTAATGACAGGAGATTATGAATAATTAAAGAGAACAAAACCAGTACAGATTTGTTTGTGTGTGTGATTATAACTCATTATTCAGTAGGATATACAATCTGTAGGGTAGCATTTTTTATTTCATGGCTTATTAAAGAGACTGGAATGTATTATCCATGTGGATATATGTGCCAGATGTATCACCTAGTAAGAACAGAGATTTTGATTGCTTTGTATGATCATATATCCAAAGTTCCCTCAAGACCAGAAGTTATTTTGAATTGTCATTATTCTTGTTTAATGAAAAAAAAAGGAAATTAAAGATAATTTATTAGCTGTTTAACCCTTTTGAGTTTCAAAAAAAGCTCATATTATATGTATTTTGTATAGGAACTTGTAAATATTCCCCCCGTTTTTTTTTTCTTCTTTCTTTCCATTGGTGTTCATTTTTAATTTTGATTCTGTATTTTGGATTTGTGATCAATACTTCTATTTCTTAGACTTTAGAGATGAACTATACACTTTGGTGCCTATACTATAGTCTGACTGTGTTAGTGAAGGGAAAATATGAATGCAATTTGGTTCTAGCTTTCCCTAATTGTTTGTGAATTACTTTTTGTTTTTTTCTTTTTTGGCATTTTTTGGATTGCTATTTAAAACACCACATTGTAATAATTGTTTTTAAATCTTCAGGTAATAGAGCAGCAGCAGTTATCAGAGAAGTTGGATAGAGAATTAGAAATGCTCACCGAATACCAGACACGCAACCGTCAACACGCAGAGGCCCAACGTGACCGTGAAAAGCGGGAGCTGGATGAGAGAGTTGCTCTAAGAAGAACATTGTTGCAGCAAAAGGTCAGAAAGCTGCTGGTTGAGCTCTGTTAACCAATACCTAGCTAACCTTCAACATTTTGTACTATAAAAATACCAAGTTGCCTCTTTTTGTAAAAGTTATCTTTAACCCCTTAACGATGGATCACATCTATAGACGTCAAAACAAACTGCTCAAAATGTGGCGTGCAGCGGTGATTCGGCTTGATGTACCGAACTCACGCGCTCAAAGTTGCCGTGTTGCCATTGATTACCAGAGCGTAGAGTTTTTTTTTAGTTTTCTACACCCGTCACCAAGGGGTTAACATTCGCTAATGTGATAATTACAGGAATTTGTTTTTAATTCACTTTCCTCATAACAGATGAGTGAAGAAATCGCAAGGTTCCAGCGTGAGAAACAGGAAAGGATACGTCTTATGCAAGAAAAACAAGCACGAGAATTAGAGGAATTTGATAATGAGTCAGTAAGGCTAGGATTTAGGTAAGGGTCTTTTGGAGTTCTTTACATTTAGTGGTTTGAAATATTATTGTATGCAGTCATACCATGTTCTGATAACTTCGGTTGATTTAGTTTGGCATGAATTTTTTTTTGAGTTCTCATATTTGACAGCTAATATTCTTTTTTTTTTTTACTTTCTCAGTCCCCTGCAGATGGTTGAGTCTTCAAGTGAGCGATGGCCAGAAGAATTTAATGTGTCAACATCCATGCTTTCCTTATCCCTCCAACCAAACCATTGAATAACTGGTTGATTCCTAGCTAGCTGTAGGAAATGTAAACATTTGACAACCCTGTTCTCTCTAGGCTATATTGTTTTCCATGTATGAATATAAATTTGAGCTCTTTGTAATATGTAATTAGCCTTATTTATGAAATACTAATGTCACCTCCATATTTATTTGTTGTATATCCAGATAATGGTTAGGATTTCCAAAGTCTGGTCCATGTATGGCCGGAATTTTTCCGTAGATGCCTGGGCCCCCAAGGTGCTCTCGTGGCCACAATGCCAGTGTGCTTTAGATTCCCCTCCCCTGTTAAGAAAGGTTAGATTGGCATTTCTATGATGAGCAAAAATGGTTCAGTTTATATGAACTTCCATCTCATTAGTTGAAATGGCTGTTGCTTGCAAGATATATAAAAAGATCAGATTTCATTACTTTGTTGAATATGTTAGTATGCAAAGAAATGTTTATTGATTTCATGAGAACTAGACTGTTAACAGGGCCAGCTCTTTCTGGTTTAGTGTATATACTGTATATGAGGAGACCAGTAAATGTGAGCTTTAGAAAGTGTTACATATGAGGAAAGCTTTCTTTAAGCAAAAGAAATCTATCTTCACAAAACACTGTCTCAATCTTGTATTAACTGTATGTTATGGATATGTAGGTCTTTTCATGACAGGACTTCTGATTCTTCTGGTGAGCTTACAGGCCAAAAATTCCTTTTTAAGTCATTAAATGAAACACAGGATCTAAAAAAGAATTTCTGTCATTCAGTCCTGTAAGCATTAATCTGCTTATTACTTTTTCTTTTTACTATTACATATATTAATCACAGTCATGATAGAACGTGATGAAACAAGGTCATTTATAGTACTCTACTCTCCATATGCTGGCCAAACCCCAATAATCATTCTCTTTGGCACTGGAAGGTAAGCAAAGTCTGATGGTCTCGGTTGAAATAGAGAAGCCCTCTTTGCTCAATATATCATGTAACAAGATCAGTGACTTTGAGCCAACAATTTTGACCCTTTTTTTTTCTTTTCTTTTTTTTTTCCTTTTTTTTTTATCATTTTTAGATTTGTGAATTGTTGTACTCCAAAATTTTCTTGCATTAAAATCAAGTATCTTGGGCTCATAAATCGGTGATCCTGCATCATGAAAATAACCCTCTAGCTTTGTGTTAATTTGTTGTCATCACTCTTTTTGTGGCATGGTCAGCCATTATGAGCTTTCGAGGAACTGCAGAAAAATGCTCATATTATATGTATTTTGTATAGGAACTTGTAAAGTGGGGGAACATGCATCTTTTTAAATGATCCTCTTCAAGGAGTTCCTCTGTACTAGCTTGGTTCTGATGACTCAGACAAGCAAAGCATGTTAAACAGTTTCCAGGAAGTGTTTCCCTAGTCAGATGAAGGTGTTGTCCTCATCAGCAAGAAACTGTGCTTATTTTCCATAGGAAACTTCATACTTGAAACTTCTCTTTTTTCATGAGCTTATCTTTTCCAGTTATAAGGGGGCAAAAATAGTGTCATTGGCAACTTCATCTTGTTTCCTTTCCATATTGGGC
Source organism: Penaeus chinensis (assembly GCF_019202785.1). Lineage (NCBI taxonomy): Eukaryota > Metazoa > Arthropoda > Malacostraca > Decapoda > Penaeidae > Penaeus > Penaeus chinensis. The sequence goes on from NC_061849.1 coordinate 2,861,280, forward strand.
CCTTGTACAAAATTTGAAAATGTATTTTAGGCTCATAGTTGCTGACATTTTCACAAATAGGTTGAATCACTAGCAGTTCTGATGATGCTCGTTCCTCACACCTGTAGCATGTGGACCATAGTAATATTTGTGTCAGCGGCCAAAAGGAAAAAGATATCTGATAAGATTTTTTAAGTGTGGCTTAGCACAAAATTGATGAAAGCAAGCCACGAGTCAGAATGATCTGTAAGAGACTTCAACTTTTGTGTAAGAATTAATGCTCTAGCTGTGTTACATGGAAGTCCTGTTGGTCAATATTCGTCCTGTTTGAATGAAAAAAAGACAGTCACTTCCCCTCCTACTCTCTTTTATGTAATCTACAAGTTTGTATTAAACTTTTGTTCAGTGGTTTCGACTTAAGATACGGACACCATGGAGATTGCTAGATATTGTGAGGTTTCCATCACAAAGGGGAGGTGATGTCATTCAAGTATGCTAAGCCACTTGCTTCCCTGAGAAGGCTCTGCTTACAATGCTTTCACACCCTTGTGTGAATACTACAAGGGGCAGTATATGTGATGAACCAGCCTGTGCTGGGAAAATGAGCATGGAAGCTTTCATTTCTTTTCTTTTCTTTTAAGACTCCATTTCTGAAGTTAGTTAACAGTTGGAACCAAACCTTTTACTTCATGTGTTGACATGAAATGGCACTGATCACAAAGATGAAACTTTTCTTGTAGACATTTGGTAATTTGCACATGAATGTCACAAAGAAAACAATATCCTTGACAATTCGACCCAGTAGCAGCATTGGTTCACCAGTCGTGAGTCATGGTTGGCTTCGTGCTGACATTCTCAGCCATTAGATAGGCCTAGGCAAGTTGTTTGTATGTTGCATCATTCCAACCTTTTAATGTGTGAATGGTTTGTATAATTTTTATCTTTTTTTTATTAGTATTGTTCATCATTATTTTTTTATTAGCCTTTAACTCTCTAGGTAATGTACCATTGTTTTGATGCTCAAGTTTATAAAGTCTAAAGAGTATTCAAATGCTTCCAGTAACAGGAACATGCACTAAGCTTTCAGTGACATTTAGAACATAGTTGTTGGAAGCAAACTCTCTTTTATGATAAGACAAAAAATGATCACTTCCTACAGCAGGGCATGTTGGTTGTTTTGTCCAAAAACCTCCTTTATGTAATAAATGCAGGTTTTTGTTCATCAACTGTTATTAAATCTCAAAGTAGATTCAGCACTTACATTAAATTGCATGCTTGAATTTCAAACAAGAGAGAGCAGTATTAAATCTCAAACTTGGATTGTTAGTTAGTCAGTGTGTGTGGATTATGCAGGTGAACACATGTGAGTATGTTTGAGACGGGTATCCAGTCCCTACAGAATCATAAATTACCATGTCTATTTCCCCCCCTATTCTAACGTAGATGAAAGCTGACCAAAATTTCAAAAAGTGGCAAAACTCCAGTGTAACACTTCTTTTAGACATGTATTATGATCCCAAAGAGAGCAAACATGCCGGGACGATCCAGGGTCATGGAGTAGGTGTACTAGAGCCTCACATGCGTGCAGTTTGTCTAGTTCCCATCTTGCTCGTTCTTACCTTGACATAATTGTTTCAATTATCTGTCTTGAATCTTTATTGCTTGTACATTGTAAAATATTGTACACAGTATTTTATTTACTCGTGATATTACCTATATCTTCAATCTGCTGCTGTATTGATTATAGTGATCAAAGTATTTCTTTTGAGCTGCATCTCTAACATTGGTTTTTAGTTGTCTAATGTTTCATATTGCTATATGAATTTGTTTTCTTTGTTTTGGTTTGTGACGTGACATATGTGTATCAATGTGTTTTATATAGTTGCTTATATTGTCTTGCCTTTTTCTTTAGTCTCCATTTTTATTATAGATATTAGTGATGATTTGTGATATTGAATTTCTGCAATGGCCAATTTCAGACTGAGTTTCATTCGTTTTTAAGGTTCACAGAAAATACAGTTTCACAGAAGTGGAGACTAAGGCTTACTGTTGATGTTCTCGTCACAAAAAACAAATTATTTGTAACTTCTGTTGCCCCAACTCTACATGACCGACTCACTGCATTCATGTGTTCCATTTTACATTGTAGTTATGGATGTAGCTTCACAAGGACTTGAGTGGAAGTTACCCCACCTCCATCCTTTTTTCTTTCCCCCACTTGGATGCCGCATTCCACATGTTGTTTCCTATCCTTTGTAGAAGCTTCAAGTAAAATAAATGAATGTAGTAATTGTTTCCCATTAAAAAGAACTTCTTTTCCATTTTTCCTTTTTTTTTTCTCTTTTTACTTTTTTCCCCCCACTAAAATGTGTATATAAGAAATACCATGTATGTTGTTATTAACTTATTACAATCACTAAGAATACCAAACATCCCACATCAGATATAGTGTATCATTAAATCCATATTATACTTAGTTATTGAACTATTAAAGTTACAGTAGTATTTCACTTAAGATGTTTATGAAGCTACCTACTCTTTCTGGTCAGTGGAATAAAATATGAGGTATGCTGAAAATAGTAAAGTCTGATAGAAAGTAATTACTGTCTACACCAACAACCACTTCTCATAAGCAGGTAATGACTATAGGAACATTCATATTTAAAAGCTATCAGTTTACCTCACACTCATAGCTGAATCCTGTCATGTTCTGCAGTGTTTAATCTTTAACGTATTGTTTTATCGTGTATTTCTTTGCTAAATATTTCATTAAAAAAAAAAAAGGAAATGTTTTGAGATTTTCATATTATCTTCATTTAGGTCTTCTCTTTTTGTCTTCTTTATTTACCCTCTTTTTTTTTTTTATCATATTTGCCTGAATGTAATTTCTTTCGGTGTAGCTAAATATCTTGGTTTGTAACTTATGATAACCATTTCTCACATGCCCTTACTTGCCATGATGTACATACCCTGTCAACTCCAATAGCACCTATCTCCTATTTGTTTGAATTGCCTGTATTTACCATATCTTTAAATCTATCCATCAGAATTATATATATAAAATGCTTTATATATACTTTCTTGCATACCAAAAGAAAACTCCTCTGCTCCCACCTTTCCCCGTTTGATTTTTTTTTTGTTATTTTTTTCTTTCTTTCTTTCTTTCTTTTTTTAACCATGTGAACTCTGCTGTAGTTCTTACCCCCCTTTCCTACCTCTCCTCCCCATTCTTATTCAAAGTTCACATCTTTACCATGTTGTAGATTCATCCTTCATGTTCCTTAACCTTTTACAATTTCATGATCTAAGGAAATAAAAAGAAAGTCATAAGTATTAGCGGCGTTACAAACATGTGGGATGATCCTGGCATATCAAGATTGCATTTACAGCCACCATGATGGATATATGGCATTCGACTGTATACTTCTACATGGACACTTCATTTCAGCATACAAAGGATTAAGAGGAAAATCTTGTAATTGTAAGAAGTGCAATCCTGTCACCATTCATGACCTTGGGTCCATCCCCAAGCATCCTCAGAAATGGGATGGTCGTGCAAAGTTTACAGTCGGATAACTCCTCACATTCATACTTGTGAATTCCACTATAATTCAGATAAGTGAGGATGCATTTTTGTATGGGTCTCTGTGTTTGTAATGTTAAAAATTCTGTGTCTGTATATATTATAAGAAAATACATGATGCTTCCAAAAAATTTTATTTTTATTTTTCTCCTGTTTTTTTTTTTTCTAATATGATAGATTATGTAAAATATAAAATTGGCCAAATGAGGAATATAGTAGAAAAATGGGAAGACATGATTTTTTTTGGCTTTAAGGTACTTTTTGTTAAGAGTCCGCTGTTGTG
>NC_061849.1:2872624-2882624 GCF_019202785.1 Penaeus chinensis
TTTTTCGAAATCTGCCTTAGTTATCTGGGAAAAGAATCGAAACTTCACATTTTTTTCGTTTTAGAAAAATTGCTCCCCCCCCCCCAAAAAAAAAAAAAAATCGGGACCGAAATTCAAAATAGCTCACGTCAATCTTGATAAGCTTTCAGCAGCTACCAACAAATTTAAGTCGCGAATAGCGGTCCGGGAGGTCAGATTTTTTTTTACGAAGAGATTGGTGATGTTTCAGTTTATTTCCTTCAATCAGTTTTTAATCATCTAATTGCCATGGAAACTACATTCCTTTCTCTTTCATATGATGCTTATTGCATAAAGATATGATGATTGGTTCCCAAGTTATAACAAATATTAAAATATTAAATATTGCCCTCCAGAAAGTAGAAAAAATCGATTGTTGAGAACATGACCCAATCTAGAAACAAGGATATCATGAGTATCATACTATTTATATTATTGTTTTAATACATGTACAAGTGTTAATAAGTTTGTGCATGTCTGTATGTATGTAAATATTCACATGTGTACATATGTGTACACATAAACACAAACATGCACACATGTGTAAATACATGTGCACCTGTGTACTAATTTGATATAAGTGGGTACATGTGTGTGTAAATGTGTGTACATGTGCTTGTAAACATGTATCTATGTGTACAGAAAGTCTATGTACGAAGGAAAAGCCATGTATAACGGGCATTTAAAAAAAATCTCCAAAAATAAACGGAAGCAGAAATAAAAAATCTCGGAGATCAATTTCTGCTCATTTCCATTAGCTTTCCAATGATATGAACAAATCTTACACCGAATGTAAACTGTCTGAGAATAGCGGTACAGAAGCTCGAAAAATTCAGTTTGATGAAAAGAAAGACAAAAATTGTGAAAATTTTGTGCCTTTTCTGAATCTTCCTTTCAATGAAAATGTATTATTCAGTTAGCTATAAAATTACACACATTTCTCTTTCAAATGCCGCTTGGTACATAATGAAGCTGGTACCTATGTATATGGTATCCTCTGCAACATGATGCCATTCATAAACGTGGTTAGTGCTTGACCACTTGTATTCGTGTTTTCTAGCATCTACATGTGCTTACATATGCATACATACGTATGTGGGTGTACAAGTACAATTGCGTACATATGTGTACACGTATGTGCACATGTATATAAAAACATGTGCATACATGTACTTGTGTACGTAAATGTGTGTACATTTGTATTTAAATGTATGTACATGTATATAAAAACATGTGCATACATGTACTTGTGTACGTAAATATGTGTACATGTGTATTTAAATGTATGCACATGTATGTGTAAATATGTATACATATCTGCAAATCTGTGTACATGCGTGCACATGTGTATACAAGTGCAGAGATAACCAGAAACGGTTAAAGTAACTAGCGGTTCGTAGTTACCAAGAGACCTTGAATTGTTACTTTATTCGTTGGAAATAACCGTTTAGTAAGCGTTCACATTTTGAAATATAAACTCACCACTGTTTGTTTCACATGGAGGCCTTTCTTGATGAAATGACAAACCGATTATTTATAGGCCTATATCTAAAGAGTTTATAGAGGTCTTTGACATATTATGTAGGGTTTTTAGTTAATATTCTTCAGCCGCCTATATTTATTTAAATGTAGCTCTATTATTACTATCATGCGTTTTCTCGATTGCTTGGGTTCCAACGAATATAACAAACGTGAAATCTTTGCTGTGCATAAGTCTTAGCGGGTGGCGCAAAAATCTGAATAAGTGCTTCATTATTGTAATTTCGATTCACTGCAATTATTTTTTTCATTCTGAATATCACATACAGAAGTAAATATAGTAATACTTCACGATATCAACTTATGCCACGTGTTATCACAACTTGGGTCTACTGCTGCTATCTTACCAGTGACATTATGTTGATAAATGTCAGCATAGTCCTGTCTGTACATTCCTTCGTCATTATAGCATCGGTATATGCTCAGTTTCACTCTGAAGGAAACTTTGGCCTGGCCTGGCGATTAAAGCTAAAAGTATGCTTCATATTTAGTTGTAAAAGTGGGCTAAAATTTGATACTTAAGTTGGTTCTTAAGTTTTAGGCCTGTATGATATCTAAAGTTGTACACATAGTATTCGATTTCGATATCATACGTAATTTTTACATTTAGAAGTAAACATGGTCTTCATGATTTGAAGTTTTATTTGACTATTTTCACCATGCTTTGGTGGGGTCGTAGAAGTTACCTGCGGAGGCGGCACAAGTCTCAGCAGGCGTTTAAAAAGCATTATCGGAGTCCCTTCCCCCCTTCCCCAGTCCCTTCTTGGTTGGCGAAAGCGCGTATATAGATCGTGGAGGCGCTTCTGCAGGCATCGTCTGACGTCCTCGCTATGGCCATGAAGGTAATCCATGTCTTTTACTTTCTGGATGGTTTGTATTTTTTTCGTTGGTGAATTTTATTTGTTTTCACATGCACCTGTACAGTGCATGTTATTATTTCTGACCAGATATACAGGTATTTCAAATTGCAGAATTAATATATTTTATATATATATATCTAATTTTCGTCGGTTATCGGTCTAATTTACTTGAATATTTTTAGTTGCTGTTGGTTTTGGTACTGGTGGGCGCAGTGTCTGCTGTCACCGAGGAGGACAATTTCGTCAACCCCGCAATACCTGGTCTTGCCGTTAGAGCCGGGACCACATTCCTCTTCAGCAGCACAGCAACAGTGAGTTTATTATCTGTGTACTACTGTTATCTACTAGCAGTACTGCCTTACGAACATAAGTATTAATTTCCAATGGCCGTTCATTTTCACACTTTTCCCTGATTTCCAGGTAACTCGGACATTGGAGACACAAGTCACCACATTAGCAACATGCGTGGCTCCCGCCTCCAACCTGCCCACCTGTTCCGCCAGGGCTGATGCCCGAATCTTCGCTTTCTTCCCAACCTCTTTTGATCAAAGGTAAAGGGATTTCATTCTTCTGAAAAACAGATTTGTCTTCTTTTTCTATGCTCTAAATGAAACTACCCTCGCTGAAACCACATTCCGGTTTTTTAGGTAACTATCTTCTCTGCTTCAGATACGAGTTACCTGAAGCCCGCGCATTTAACCACCTTGAGCCTTCTTTCGAGTCTGGTCTGCTAGTTGATCATGGTAAGTCTTTTTCAGGAATTCGTTTTAGTAACAAATACAAATTTTAAACTTCTTATCTAGAACACAACAGCCAAACGTAACTTTCCGTACAAAAACGAAAAGTACATTGTCGATAAACAATTAATTTCTTCTCGTTCATTAATCCAGGCCGTATCATCGAGTTTTTGCCGCCGATCGGCCTTCTGACAGTGGTGACCAATATAGCTTGGGAGATCAAGGTCACTGCCACCGTCAGCCATCCAACTAACACCGTCACGCTGTCCTTGGCTGGGTGCGTGCCCGAGACACTCCCCTTCAGCGCCGCTGTCTGTGTCGCGACGGGTACATCGACCACGACCACAGCTACGACTACTTCTGGTGGAACCACAGCTACAAGTACAAGTACGACTACCACTCCAACGGCTACGACTACTTCTGGTGGAAGCATAGCTACAGGTACAAGTACGACTACCACTCCAACGACTACTACTACTAGTGCAACCATGACCACTAGTACAGCTCCTACCACTACTTCGGTGGCGAGTTCAACCCCTACCACTAGTATAACCCCAGCTGCAACTGCGAGCACTACTCCTGCGACTACGACCACAAGCGCCACCACATCCTCAACACCAACCATGGTCCCATCTGTAGCCGCGACTGTAACATCAACTGTGACAACGACAGTGACTGCTACAACAAGCACGACGCCAGCAACCTCTGTCACGATTCCTCCATCCGTCGTAACTGTGACAGCGACTCAGACTGTAACAGCGACGGTAATATCCATTCCGCCGACGGTAACCACAACTGCAGCTACCTCCTCAAGCACAAGCTCAGTGACCAATCCAACCGCGACGCCGACCCCGACCTCGAGCCTCACACCCACAGTGTCTTCTATGGCTACCTCAGTAATCCTCTGAGAGGGAGTGGAACACTAATTTGATCTAATCTCGTGCATCACATATAGTGTCCTGGATGTAAATTGCTCGTACTGGCACTGCAAAGGTTAATACTAGTACTTTACCTTTTCTAAAACAATAACTGTAGCAGACCCAATTTGTACGCTGGAACTGATATGGAAATATAATGATACAGAGACTTCTTGTTTGGAACCTCAGACTTAATGATGGACATCATGCAAATCATAAATATCAAAGAAGCAATGCCTAACCATTAATAAGTGATACAAATAAAAAATCCCGGAGGTCAATTTCTACGCTTTTCCATTAGCTTTCCAATGATATGAACAAATCTTACACCGGATGTAAACTGTCTGAAAATAGCGGTACAGAAGCTCGATAAATTCAGTGTGATGAAAAGAGAGACAAAAATTGTGAAAATTTCTCTTCCTTTTCTGAATCTTTCTTTCAATAAAAATGTATTATTCAGTTAGCTATAAATTTACACACATTTCTCTTTCAAATGCCGCTTGGTACATGAAGAAGCTGGTTCCCGAGGTACAGTATAATCTAAAATGGTACCTATGTATATGGTATCCTCAGTAACATGAATTCATAATCGCAGTTATTGCTTGACTCAGACCATTTGTATTCGTGTTTTCTAGCATTTACATGTGCTTACATATGCATACATATGGAAGCTAGTTAGATCCTAGTTGCACACTCCTTTTAGTGGGTCGCGTGGCATGGTTTGTTTAGTACTTGCCCTCCGGTCTCATACCCGGAGTGACCTAGGTTCGAGGCCAGGTCAGGGAGGATTATTATACACCTATATCAATGCGGTATTGTATTATTCAATCTTTCATATATATACACCTCAGTATCTGACTTCGGTTTCGAATTTCTAAATCAATTTCCACCGAGTGCCCACGGGGAGTGTGTGTAAAACCTCGCTATCATCACTCATGTATAAGTAGATAGGTAATGTCTATGAAAGCTAGTTAGATCCTAGTTGCACACTACTTTTAGTGGGTCGTGTGGCATGGTTGGTTTAGTACTGGCGCTCCGGTCTCATACCCGGAGTGACTTAGGTTCGAGGCCAGGTCAGGGAGGATTGTTATACATCTATATCAATGCGGTATTGCATTATTCCATCTTTCATATGCATACATATGTATGTGGGTGTACAAGTACAATTGCGTACATATTTGTACATGTATGTGCACATGTATATAAAACATGTGCATACATGCACTTGTGTACGTAAATGTGTGTACATGTCTCTGTAAATGTATGCACATGTATGTGTAAATATGTATACATATCTGCAAATGTGTGTACATGCGTGCACATGTGTACAAAAGTGCAGAGATAACCAGAAACGGTTCGTAGTTACCATGAGACCTTGAATTGTTACTTTATTCGTTGGAAATAACCGTTTAGTAAGCGTTCACATTTTGAAATATAAACTCACCACTGTTTGCTTCACATGGAGGCTTTTCTTGATGAAATGAGCTGAGGGCAAGACAAGAGCGTCTACAGCCAGACAGACACGCTCAGATCAGAGAAAGGGCAGCCGAACCCGATAACTCAGACGTTATCTTTTCTCTGAGGGAACTAAGGAAAGCCTATAAAACCAGTTCCAACACAGCCCCGGGCTCTGATCGGATCTCGTACCCCATTATCTCCCACCTAGGACTAGCAGGTGAGCGTGCACTCTTGAAACTCATCAACAATTCCTGGGAAACTTCCACTCTACCCCAGAGTTGGAAGAGGGCTACCATAGTTCCCGTCCCAAAACCAAAGGAGCCGGGGAAGTACCGCCCCATCTCTCTGCTCAGCTGCCTGGCCAAGACGGCTGAGAGGATGGTACTAAACCGGCTTCAATGGAAAACGGGACCCCCGCACGAACACCTTCACGGGTTCACAAGGGGCATGGGCACAGCACGCTCTTAAGCACAATCAGCAAGGGCCCAGCTGTGGTGGTATTCCTTGACCTGGAGAAGGCTTTTGAACTGGCAAGTCCGCTTGCCATTCAGGAAAGCCTGATCCAGAAGGGAATCAGAGGAAAGCTCTTGGCTTGGATAGGTGACTACTTCAGGAACAGGACTGCCAATGTCAAATTCCAGGGTCACCTATCGCAGCACATGCCGCTCGAAAATGGAACGCCACAGGGTGGGGTTCTCAGTCCAGCCCTATTCAACACTTTAATGTCCTGCATCCTCAACATAAACCTCCCAGTGGGGTGCCAGATCATCTCGTATGCAGACGATCTCGCTATCACCTCCACTGGACCACGCAGCCAGAATAAAGCCCAACGTTGTCTGGACCTCGTGTCAGAGGAGTGTTGTAGGACAGGACTAAAGATCTCTGCTGCCAAATCCAAAGCTATGGCTCTGAGACAGAGAGTTCGAGGCACAAGACTGAAAATCCAGGGAGTGGAATTAGAATGGGTCAAGGACTACCTATACCTTGGGGTAAGGATAGACCGGACCCTCTCCTTCCATAAGGAGGTCCAGTACCTGGTTGACCGAACCAAAGCAAGACTGTCCGTCATGAGAGCAATGACTGGGAGACGCATAGGGGCCAGACACAAAGTACTAAGATCATTCTATGTACATGCTGTCCGGCCCATTGTAGACTATGCCTCAGTCGCTCTAATTGCTGTAAAGAAAAAGCACACAGACAAATTAGAAACAGTCCAAAATGAAGCTGCCAGGATCATTCTGGGTACCCCGAGGTGGACGAAGGTCCTCAACCTCCTGATGGAGGCAAACCTTCTCCCCCTGGACTCACGAATCGATCTAATGGCAACACAATTCCTCTCAAAGGTCATCCAGGCTCCCAGGAACACAAGCCTAAGACAAAAATTAGTCAGATGCCTCGAACAAGACAACGAGCTCGTTGCAAACAACTCGTGGCTGTCTCATACAGCCAGGGTGTTGATACGCCATCAGCTCAAAGAACAGCTTCTTGCTAAGGGCATGGACTCCCCTCACCCCGACTTTGCCGAAGGCCCGCCGTGGGCACTGAGCCTGATAGAGTTCAACATAATGAGCCTGTCAATGAAAAAGAGCCTATACCCCATGCCTAGCCTAAAGGCAGAAGCCCACAGGGTCATTGCAGCCATCACTCCTCCGGGTAGTAGAACATACAACACGGATGGATCGGTCGATCTCTTGAGCCACACTGCAGGCGCCGGCTTTGCAGCTAGGGATGCCACGCAATCCATGAGGGTAACAGACAACGCCTCCTCGCTACAGGCAGAGGCAGTTGCAATCATGGGAGCCCTAGGCCACGCGTCCCTAAGGGAAGGACACGTGGTCATACACACAGACTCCAGGGCAGCCATTGACTGTCTTCAGCACAGCTCACCCACAGACAACATCTACCTACTGACCACGATTCTTGCTCAGGGTAGAAGAATTATCATCAACTGGGTCCCAAGCCACATCGGCATCAGAGGGAACGAGCTTGCTGACAGACTAGCCGTCGCTGGCAGGGGTATGCCCCCAAATCCCATGACGATAAAACCGAGCCGAAAATTACTTATGGAGAAGTGTGCCTTGGTCGGTCGTACCTTCCTACGGCAGCTCCACAGAGAGGAAACGAGAACCTCCCCCTCGGCCAGCTGGTACTCAGACGCCACAGGCTATGAACCACTGGCACTCTCTGAAGTAAGCAACAGAGGTACCGAAGTCATTCTTCACAGAATGCGCCTAGGTTACCACTGTGCATGGCAGATTATCCCAACAATCGAACGCGATGAATGGTGCTGCAAGCACTGCGGCGAGCCGAACGCCACACTAGTCCACTACCTAGAAAATTGTGACCATACACAATTCCTGAGACATGGACCGCCCACAACAGCCGCCGTGCTGGTCAAGAGGCTATGCGAAATGCTTACACCATGGCGGCAGGAGCGCTTGCTGGCAATCCCGCCGCCACGGTAAGCACCGAGTGTCAGACAACTCAATGAGACAGCCGTAAAAAGCTGACACAGGCCGGGCCATATCTAGAAGGCCCGGGCGAAGCTAGAACTTCGCAAACCAAACCACACCAAATGACACAAACCGATTATTTATAGGCCTATATCTAACGAGTTTATAGAGGTCTTTGACATATTATGTAGGATTTTTAGTGTTAATTTTCTTCAGTCGCCTATATTTGTTTAAATGTAGTGCTACTACAGTGCGTTCTCTCGATTGCTTGGGCTCCAACGAATATAACAAACGTGAAATCTTTGCTGTGCATAAGTCTTAGCGGGTGGCGCAAAAATCTGAATAAGTGCTTCATTATTGTAATTTCGATTCGCTGCCATTATTTTGCCATTCTGAATATCACAAACAGAAGTAAATATAGTGATACTTCACGATATCAACTTATGCCACGTGTTATCACAACTTGGGTCAACTGCTGCTATCTTACCAGTGGCATTATGTTGATAAATGTCAGCATAGTTCTGTCTGTACATTCCTTCGTCATTATAGCATCGGTATATGCTCAGTTTCACTCTGAAGGAAACTTTGGCCTGGCCTGGCGATTAAAGCTAAAAGTATGCTTCATATTTAGTTGTAAAGTGGGCTTAAATTTGATACTTAAGTTGGTTCTTAAGTTTTAGGCCTGTATGATATCTAAAGTTGTACACATAGTATTGGATTACGATATCATACGTAATTTTTACATTTAGAAGTAAACATGGTCTTCATGATTTGAAGTTTTATGATATATATGTATGTAATGAAATTCAAGGTGGCCCAAATAAGACTAGTAATATCTCCATGAATGGTATTTATTTTTTCCTTTCAATTTTTCTCACTGACAAAATCAGGATCGTTAACACCTTTCATATCTTTGTTATGAACGTCGCCCATTGGAGAGGCAGCTCATGAGCCCGGTTTAAAGCCTCAGAGGTTGAGTCTTGGTTGGGGGTTGGAGGCTTGGCTGGTAGCGGCAGAGGTCGTGGGTTGAGGCTTTGGTGGGGTCGTAGAAGTTACGTTGCTTAATTAGCAACTGTCATGCTCGTGGTCATGGACAGGGTTGTGCTGAGGGCAGGGGTTGTGCTGAGGGCAGGGATTGTGCTGAGGGCAGAGATTGTGCTGAGGGCAGGGGTTGTGCTGAGGGCAGGGGTTGTGCTGAGGGCAGGGGTTGTGCTGAGGGCAGGGGTTGTGCTGAGGGCAGGGGTTGTGCTGAGGGCAGGGGTTGTGCTGAGGGCAGGGGTTGTGCTGAGGGCAGGGGTTGTGCTGAGGGCAGGGGTTGTGCTGAGGGCAGGGGTTGTGCTGAGGGCAGGGGTTGTGCTGAGAGCAGGGGTCACTGTCGTACTGGTGGGCGTGGTCGTTATGATGGTTGTTGTGGGGAACATCGATGTGGTCGTGGAAGAAGGCGGGACTGCCGTCGTGGCAGAGACCATGGACGTTGTTGTGGCTGCAGGCATAGTTGAACTAGTCGCAGTCGTACTTGTAGTCGATGGAGTTATGGTCGTAGTCTCAGTTGTCGTTGCACTAGTAGTAGATGAAACCATAGTCATAGCAGAGGTTGAACTCGCCGCAGGGGTAGTCGTCGTGGGCGTGGTTGCACTAGTAGTAGTTGGAGCAGTGGACGTATCTACACTTGAGATTGTAGTTGCACTAGTAGCCGTCGTTAGAGTAGTGGACGTAGTTGTACTCGTGGTCGTTGGAGTCGTGGTCGAAGCTGTACTCATGGTCGGGACACAGGCAGCGGCGCTGAAGGGGAGGTTCTCGGGCACGCACCCAGCCACGGAGATCGTGACGGTGTCAGTCGGATGGCTGACGATGGCAGTGACCACGGTCTCCCACGCCGTCTTGGTCACCACTGTCAGCAAGCCGATCGGCGGTAGAAATCCGATGATGCGCCCTGGATTTATGGAAAGACATGAGCCATGGTATTATTTGCAGCCTATAAGGAGTATATGACAAATAAAAAAATATGCGCAAGTTGT
>NC_061849.1:2900124-2915124 GCF_019202785.1 Penaeus chinensis
GCGACGTAATGCCTCAGAGAAGTGTCATTTTGAAAAAAAAAAAAAAAAAAAAAAATATATATGTAAATGTATATATATATATATATATATATATATATATATATATATATGACCGAAAACTTGAAGTCTGGTATGGTGCTTTTTAGTCTGCTGAAGTCCCCTTTACAGTGACTGGTACAAGTGTACCATGAGCCCGAGTGATTTGCACTTCCCACAGTAAACCATAGAGACAGTTAATTACCCTTCCTCGTAAATGGTATGGGAATATTTTTCACATGGTGTGGGAGATAAGAATAATGTCTAACAGTTAAATGATGAACAGACTTTCCTATTTGGAGTTTTGTGAATTGTTACGTGATGTCTTTGAGGAAACAAAGGCTACATTCTTCACGCAATATGCTACTCCTTGCCATGTAGCTAAATATATGTATATTTATATATATATAATACACACACATACATATATATAATAATAATAATAATATATATATATATATATATGAAAATAAAAATATCCACAATAAGAAATGAAACATCATAACGACTGATTCACCGAAATGAATGTTCAATGTTTAATTTCTATTGTAGCTGTTTTCCTTTTCATCCTTGTGTACACGTTACTGTGTTTTGGTTTGTGTTCTCACACAGACAACACACACAACACAAACAAAACACACACAACACAAACAAAACACACACAAACGAAACACACACAAACAAAACACACACAAACAAAACACACACACACACACACACACACACACACACACACACACACACACACACACACACACACACACACACTCTCTCTCTCTCACTCTTCTAGGTGAATGAAATACAGCAGTGCCTATCAAATATTTCCTTTTATTAAGACCATTGATGAATGTAATTTCAAATTAGGAAATAAAAAACATAAAATGAATGAATCAAACAGGTCACAGCAAAGATAAAAATGATAAGTAACTCTTGGACGTAGTACATCATGCCAAATCTGTATTGTTGTCCAAATCCATGTTTCAGCTCAGGGACTTCACTGAGTAAGCATAGACAGATACTGAAAGAATGCATTAAACAAATATCACAACCCACAATATACAGGAAAACCTTGCCAGTAGGATGTTTCATTCTGATATAAAATTGAAAGCATTTGAAAAACTTCAAGAATTTTGCACTTTTAGTCTGTATTTTGGCACACTTGACAGTTGTGGGGGTACAAGCTTTCTGTAGTATATAAATCCTACCTTGCAAGGCAGTAGTAATGTTCTAAAACCAAGGCAATATGTCCTGTTTCTATGCATCAAGCCACAAGTACAATGATGTATGTTAAAACTCACACGATGTCTTCAAAAACTGAGGTGCTTTGACAGTAATTTCTTCATTTGCCGGTAAATGAATTTTTTTTTTTTTGTGTAATAGTATTAACTACTATCTATCTTTTAAAAAAATTGATTTCCAAGATATAAAATTATTAATAAAAAATGACAGAAAGGAAAAAAAGAAAAAGCAAACCTTTACTACACACAATCTTTGCTCAATGAATTGTTTGATGTACCCCTGTTAGTACTCTTCAGGTTCATGAATATATTTAGCCTGGGCACTTTTTCAAGTATTTGCCACAAAGTTTAAATGCAGTGGCTGTATGATCTTTGACCTTATTATCTCAGCATTTAGAGGCTGTCAATTCTTTAAAGTGACTGAAAGGTGTTACCTCTTCCAAATTAAATAAAAGACTGGATAATAAAGGTTAACAGGATATTTAATCCCAGTTGCAACCTACATTTTCACCATCTCTGGAAACATCCACTAGAATTTCCTATACCCAACCATGGAGGCCTGAATTCCGCCAACTGGTGGAATCAGAGTAACCCAATATACCCGCAGTTAGGATTGTGGGATGACTGACACACTTCACCGTGGCCCCTGGTGCATACTTTCTTCGTGCATCTGCACATACATGATGCACTGACCCCAGGGCCAATGTTGAGGACTTGGCCTGATATGTGCACTGGGCCAGATGGTGGATGTTCTATTTGACGCACCGATAGGGAGGATGGTGGGTCATTACCAATCGGGAGCTAGCCTGGAAAGATTGCAAATTTTAGTAACAAACATTCCTTGGCCTTTGATGATAAACATGAAAAGAAGTAATCTAATGGGAGTTTAGAGGGCATGGGCTAAAACCTTACCTTTTCCATTCATCTGTTCTTGATCAGCTATGCCCTTTAGTGGATGTTTGCCATTTCCGCATAAACTCCTCTATATGCTCCAAAACTGCACCTGAATTGTATAAACAGAACAAAAGTACTATTAGAAATATCCAAATACTGGTAGGTTTTCCATTTGAATAACAACTGAACATTAATTTCCCAATGAACTTTTGTTTACAAGAACCACATTGTTCAACCACTTACCAGCAGCATGGGCAAGGCCAGAGTGAGAGAAGGAGGAATTGGGTAACTGATGCTCTCCTGTCAAGAGCGTAACTGTGGCAGCCTTTACACTGGCTGAATTCTGCTGGACTTGAGCACTCAGGTAATGACAGCATTCCAGAATCTGGTACCATTCCCTGAGAAAAGGTGGTTGAATATTTTCAGAACTATGTCAACAAAATCCACGTTAAAAAAGGGGGGGTACTCGTTACAAAAGTGTAATAGTTAGAGACCAGAAAAATGGATAAAAGGGTAAAAGTATTTATTATACACTATGTATGTTATTTAGCCTGATTCTAAAAAATAGCCATAGCTTGAAAAGACAACATATTTTATGCAATTTTATAGATGGCTCCATAAGTTCTTAGTCACCAATGAGCTAATTACCAGTGCTGCCTATTTCACCTGTTCCCCATTATCCTTGATTTTTAAGAAAAATTTCTTTCATCTCATCTTGCCATTCATAATGTTAATAACATTAGAATATTTATAATGTCTACAATAATAATAACAGCATTGATACTGATAGCATTAGTAAATAAAAATATATCTTTCCTGAAAACTCAAGGAAATGTCAAATCAGGTGAGGTCATGTGGTTGACTAATTGACTACTTAGTGGCTAATCACTTGTGGAGCCATCTACATATAGAGACATTTCACAAAAGAATACTATGGTGAACTCTACATTTTCCTGGCAGAATGGGTGTAAATTACTTAATCTCTAAACTCAAAAAACACAGAGAATTAAAAAAAAAGTCACTTACCAAGCGTCTTTGTCCTTGCGTTTTGGGTATTTGATGAGCGGAAGGTGAGTCCTTTCATGAGGCCTCTGTGAGCGGATGAATCGAGAACCATGGCGGAACTTGATCTCTAACCAGCGAATGGCATCTCGAGCGCCCAAGCTGTCGCGCTTTTGCTGGTCCAGTAAATCAATAACTGTTTGGGAAAGAAATAAAAATGCTCTTTGAAGAATCTTTATCGAGTTTTAAATTCTACAATCAATAAACTAGCCTTCACACACACACAAACACACCTCTATAATGATGATGCCAAAATTTTCTGTGCAGCTCACTCATTTCAGTGACTGCTGGCAAACTTCTAGCCTATTTGACAGCTTTCCATGATGGCTATAGGTGTGCATGGCTATACAAGATTAAATAAATAAATAAATAAATGTATACACACATACACAAACACACACACACACACACACACACACACACACACACATAACACACACACTACACACACACACACACACACACACACACACACACAGCTCACAAATGTGTACACACACACACACACACACACACACACATATGTAAACATGCTCACAAATGTGTACACACACACACACACACACACACACACACACACACACACACACACACACACACACACACACACACACACACACACACACACACACACACACACATGCTCTATAATATCATATTATATTACAATGTACCTGTTTGAGGTATGATGATCATATGGGTAGGTTTTGAGAGTAGCATCTTGATAGCAGGAAGATGGTTGATAAGCACACTTGCATCTGGAACAAGGTACAACCCTAGAGTAGCACGCCTTGCTGTGCGTTCTTCTAAATTTCGTACTTCATGTTGTAGCCACTGTGCTGTGAGACTCTGCATTCCAGCTAGTCGCTTTGATTCCTTCTTGGCAGGGGGGACAGATAACATGTCATCCTCTGATGGGGAGGCCGAAGATTCCCTGCTGGTTGTTTCCTTTAAAATAAGAGAAATAGTTGTCAGTGGAAGAAACGGAAGAATATGAGCAACCCACTGCTAATATACTTCTATAAGCTTTGGAGGCAAGATGACACTCAACCAAAAACAAATACACAAAACTCACCTGTCCAACTTCTTTGTTCTTGCTTTCTTCAATAATGACACCTTCCATTGAAAAAGTGTACAGTCCTGTGTCTGTGTTGTGCCACAAAGGAGCATCCTGCCTCTTGTTCAGCTCCCTCCCAAAGACAGCAAGGCGACCAATTCTCAAAAGAACCTGGAGAAGTTAGAAGAATTTGATGAAACGTACAAAAAACTATATCAGAGAAATTTATCTACATGTAACAATTTACCCTAATTTTGCACTATACACTTTTTTTAATACAATACCAACAGCAGCCAGAGAGAATCTATCTTATAAAACAAAAATGACTGGTAGAAAACAAAAAAAAAAGAACCGAGACTAAATATAGTAATCAGTAGTTCAGATTATGATACAAAGAAGAATGTGTTATACTTACAAGTTCAGCTGACTTCAAGTTGAGTGATTTGTGTGATGTAGATAGATATGATGATATAAGTGTATGAAGCATTAGGTCCTCAGGTAAAGGTGTCTTGGAAAGAGAATCCAACATAGGGCTTTGGGAATCAGCTGACCCTGATACAGATTCTTGCACAAGCTTAATGACATCGTGCCGCACAATATTTGAATCTGATTGAGAAAAATGGATTTCATGTCAAATGCTTGAATAGAACTATACAAAAATATCTCTTTGTTCATGCATCAAAATAACAGATATCTATGAAAACAGACAACACATATTATATTATATAAAGTGATAGCACTTACTGCTTTTCAGCTGGTCAAAGTCAACCCGCAACAAATTCAACAACTTGGCAATGGCTGTCCATAAAGAATCTGCTGTCTTAATGCAAAGTTGTATCACTTCATCTTCCTTCTTCAGCCAATCACAAAGCACATATACAGCTGACAACATGCCTTCCTGACCAATCAATTCCAAGTGCTCACTTGCACTAAGGCCTTCCCACTCTTGGTCAGACTCAATCTTTACATCCTGAAATTTTAGCCACAATTAATTTAAATGAGATACAATGTATGGTGGGAAGCAATGAAAAAAAGAGAAAAAAAGAAAAAGAAAAGTTATTCATAACCGTGTTCTTAACCCAAATCCTCCGGGTGGCATGAAGAGATGACGGCACCTTACTGGCCAATGTTCCGGCACCCTTGCTGCCGGGCGTCATGAGTGATGACGGTCTCAATTTCACGTTTTTATTTTTTCTGGACACTCCATTCCCACAAAACTGATGGAGATTGTTCTTAAGTTCCCTTTCCCCCCATGCCCCCATCCTCCCTCCCTGTTCCCCCCAGTCCCCCCCATCCCCACATTTCGCCCCCCCCCCCCTCTTCCCCCCATCTTGTGCTGGAAATAATACAAATGAGGTACGCTAAAAAGGTGATGGTGACGAGGTGATATATACAAACTTATCTGATGACGCAAATCATTCTCAGCCACACCAAAATTGATTATTTCGCGTTTTACATTTGTTCGCGAATTTTTATAAAAGAAAACATCGAATCTACGGACTTCCCTACTCACCTTTCAATAACGTTTTACATCTCTATTCATTTTTGGAGAATACATGCTAATGAGGCTCTATATTGTTACATAATCATAATCATATAAATGTATAAAGACTATTATGTAAGACAAATACATGAACAATGTTACTAAGTCATTTTTCCTATCTTCACAAACGAAGTCAGCTACGGAGGTGACGGAGATTCGTTCTTGAGGAGATCCCTCATTCCTCCTCCCCCATTACCCCATAACAAGCATTCTTCTGGAAACGAGGTCGTATGCAATTATACAAACGAGGCCGGCTAAAAATCTGACGGTGACGAGGTTTCCTATGACCTTACCTTTTGACTAAGATCACTGTTAGCCAGACCTCTGTTCCTTGAACATGCCTCGTATTATCACAGTTTCTCGCGCTCGTGCTTCTCGCTTTTCTGCCGGCCGACCATCTGGCCGCAGAAGCGATTTACTAGCGCCCACTGCCACGAGGGGAGCACACGCCCGTGAAGGCTTCATGTCTTTCACGGACGTGGGTGAGCCTCAGCCATCGACATCCCGCGAACCCGTCGTCGCTCCAGTGCCTGCCGTTCCCCTGCTCGGAGACTCCGACTGGGAGGACGAGGAAGAAGTGGACGAGGATCAGGTAGACGATCCCGACTACTTCGACGACGGGGACGATGCAGATAGTGACTGCACCTATGATGAGTTGGACCGGGACGAAGTCACTCTTGACTACGTCTCTGCCCACGACACCTCCATCGACTCCGATGAGCCCTTGTCGGAGTACGCCCGCCGCCATGCCGCCCGCAACGCCCCTGGGTCCAAGGGTTGGAAAGGTTGGTTCAAGGAGGAGAACGTGCCGCGTCGCCACGGCTTTTGCGGCACTCCAGGCCTGAAGGAGGAACTGGGACTTGAGGAGGACTCAACGCCCAGGGAGATCCTGGACTGTTTCTTCCCCCCTGACCTTTGGCAGACATTGGAGACCCAGACGAACTTGTACGCTGAGCAGCACCCGCAACACCAATCGTCGCATATGAAGGCCTGGGAAGATAGCACTGCAGAGGAGCTGCAGAAGTACATAGGTCTTCGTCTTCTAATGGGTGTACAGCCCCGACCTTCTTACAGGCATTATTGGTGTGATAATCCTCTTTTGAACAGCTCTGTTTTCCGTCAGACTATGACGAGGGATCGGTATGACCTGTTGACAGCGAACCTCCACTTCAGTGACAACGAAGATCCAGCAGCAGCAGACGACAGGTTGTGGAAACTGAGGCCTGTAATGGACACGCTGCAAAGGACCTTCAAGGAAGTCTTCACTCCGGAGAAGATAGCTGTCGACGAGTCACTGTGGGCTTACAGGGGACGTCATCATGCTGTCCAGTACAACCCGTCCAAGAGAGCAAGGTTTGGCATGAAAGTCTACAAATTATGTTCCAGTGACGGTAAGGCAGCAGGATATACTTCGGCTTTCCGAGTTTACATGGGGCAAGACAGAAGTGACGTCCCCGCAAGCATGAAGGCAGTCGTAGACCTCATGCATGAAGCAGGTCTCTTCGAAAAGGGGTACCAGTTGTACCTTGACAACTGGTACTCCTCGCCCACTCTCTTCCACTACCTACAGTCCCGGAAGACAGAGACCGTCGGCACGGTAAGACTAAATAGGAAGTTCATGCCAAAGGATTTATCTGTGAAGAAGAAGGGCGAAGTCGACATCAGGACCTCGAGGGCAGGGATGTTGGCGATGTCATGGTTCGACAAGAAACAAGTCAACATCCTGTCGACCATCCACAGGGGAGATGAGATGGTCGACCTCCCACCCAATAGAAGAGGGGAGGTCCGAAGAAAACCTCTGAGTATTGTCGACTACAACAAAGGGATGAAAGGAGTGGACATAAGCGACCAGCTAGCTCAGTCATATCCAGCAGCTAGAAAAACGAATAAGTGATATGTGAAATTGTTTTACAACCTGCTGGATATGGCTATAATAAATGCGCATGCAGTGCATAAGTGGTTGGGCGGAAAAATGACACAACTGGAATTCCGCGTCCAGCTTATAGCTGAGTTGCTGCAGCGGCCGACGGGGTTGAAGGTGAGGAGGACAAGGAGCGTGACACCTCAGCGAGCGGCAACACCATCGCGATCTCCCCGGTCACCTTCCCAGCCCCGCTCCAACAATATGACCCACACTATCGAAGAAAATGATGGTGGGAAGTATCGCCGCTGCAAATACTGCCGACAGACGAAAGGAAAAAGGACCATGTCTCGCTTCGTCTGTCGGCTATGCGATGTCGCATTATGTCCCCCTTGTTTTACCCCTTACCATGCAAATTGAAATGAAAAATAAAAATCTGATGTAAAAATTTGTTTATGTCAACCAAACCTCGCATCCTCATCAATGAACATGATATAAAACCATAATACAAAAGCTGTGCCCCTATAATATCTGATATGGACAGTATGGAGAAAGGATAATATAATAAAAGAGTAAAAAAGATGAGAAATTCAATACATTTTCCAATATAAGGTCGCAAAAAGCGATTTATTCTCGATTTTACACATACACTTTTCATCAATCTTAGTAAAACCAAGTAGCATTGGAGTAATCCCGCGCTATGTGTGCGTAGCGCGTACCCCACCCCGCGGGATAAATCCCCGGAATATGAGTTTAGGCCTACGCGGTAGCCTCCCGGAAATGCCCGTAGAGCCAGGGATCGCCGACCCGGAGGATTTGGGTTAACCCCTTCCCAACGGGTCAAACCCTGAGGTGCCATAACAAACCACTTGATCTGTGGTGTGCGGCTGTATGTGGTGGCAGTGTGCCAAAGCTTGCTGTACTGAACTCCCACGCTCAAAGTTGGTGTGTTGCCATTGATCTCCAGAGTGTAGAGTTTTTAAAATATTTTCTTCACCCGTCATCAAGGGGTTAAGCTCTGGCTAATGATGAAACTGTTGTCTATCAACTGCCTTGATTATTTGCCTCTCCTAGCATATACTATTACTGTTTCTAATAGTTATTCTGGTATTTGATGAAAAAGCTGTAATTCATTTAAAAAAATCTATCGGCATCAGTATGCTGAATATTTCAGAGGAAATATCATTAGCTACATAATTACTATTCTTACTTCATCTGAATCGTCATCTTCTGATGAGCACAGCTGAGAGAGATCAAGTTCTTCTTCTTCTTCCTCCTCCTCTTCCTCACTTGACATTTCATCATCCTCTGCTTCTCTATCATTATCTTCAGCATCACTTGCAGAATCATCTGAACCAGTATCCTCTGCAAAATAAAATTAATTCATATGACATCCAGAATATATAGTCAATTCTGCTTGACGTCCCAATGACTTAAGCATACTATCAAGTGACTGCAACCTAGCAACTGCAATGGCATATTACCTTCAACACACAAACTGTTGAAATATATCTAGATTCGATTAGATTGCTTTAATTTGCTTGCTTGAGGTATCTATGTTACCTTTGTCACATTGGTTTGGACTAAATTTCTTTTTGTTAGAAGGACACTATATCCATATGCAGGAACTGTTAAGGTTTGTGATGCAAAAAGAACTAGACAAAGAAAACGGATAATGCTGACTGCTCAATCTATTCCATGTAATCTGAAATATTTACCAAAGACAGTGAATAATGGAGGAGCCATCTTGTAACTCACCATCACTGAGAACGGGACTGTCATCGTTCACCTTCCTTCTCCTCCTCAAATTTCTCAGCCTATTATTTCGTCCCTTTTTCTTTTTCTTCTTGGTAACTTCTCCTTCAACTTTGTCGGTGCTTTCAATATTTTCTTTATTTCCCTTCTGTCCGTCAGTTTCGTTTTCCTTAATATCTGTCTCTGTCTTCTGGAAAAGTGATAAATTAAGTGCTCAATCGCTCAAATATTGACAAATATCAATACTATTGTAAAGTCAAAGAATAGTTATTTTTTAGGTCTTAAGAAAATGAAACAAGGCCTTAACTGTATTGATATGTACGAGGGTCTCCAATAAGATTAACCTCCTCACCTTTTCTGAGTCTGGAAGGAGTGTCAACAGGAAAGACGGATCCACAAGCGAAATGCGCTGCTCTATACGGCTTGTGACATGGGAGATGAGGGTCAGCAAAACAGATACCAGGAGAGCTTGAGCCATGCTTGTGTGAGACAACCCTGATCGTAAAATTTTATATTATAATAAATATACATGTGATTATAACTTTATTTTTTAAAGCAATCTACCAAATCATATGTGTGGGTGTGTGCAGCATGTGCGTGTGTGTACTGCATGAGTGTGTTTGTATGGCGTGTGTGTATGTATGGTGTGGGTGAGTGTATGTATGGTGTGCGTGTGTGTATGGTATGGTGTGTGTGTGTGTGTGTGTGTGTGTGTGTGTGTGTGTGTGTGTGTGTGTGTGTGTGTGTGTGTGTGTGTGTGTGTGTGTATGGTATGGTGTGTGTGCGTGTGTGTATGGTATGGTGTGTGTGCGTGTGTGTGTGTGTGTGTGTGTGTGTGTGTGTGTGTGTGTGTGTGTGTGTGTGTGTGTGTGTGTGTGTGTGTGTGTGTGTGTGTGTGTGTGTGTGTGTATGTGTATGGTATGGTGTGTGTACGTGCGTGTGTATGTGTATGTACAGTGTGTGTGTGTGTGTGTGGGGGGGGGGTCATGCATGCATAGTGTGTGTATCCCAATGTAATTGAATTAAAACAACATTAATTTTTAATATCAAGTATTCAGATAATGACTTAATGTAATAATATAATAAAAAATCCTCACCTTGCTTCTTCAGCCTCTGAGTACATAAAACTAGTACTGCACAGAAGGCCACCACTGATTCAGGTGTCAGACTGAAGAGAGGAGTCTTCTTGGCTGGTTCCACTGGAGAGTCGCAACCATTTTGGACTGTTGGAGTGTGACCATTTGGTGTTGCTGATGGAGAAGGTGACCTCTCAGAGACATCATTGTCCCCATCATCATAGGTCTCTAAGACTTTCCCAAGCTGAACAAGAACATCCTGACAAAGCTGGTAAGAGAATGAGGAAAAAGACGAGATCTTTATTAACTGAAGATGAGGAAGTAAAAAATCTGTTTCTCACTGGTTAATACAGAACTATGATAACTTTGGTGAATTCAGGAATGAAATACCTGGAAAACAGCTTTCTTTAACACTTGAAAAAGGCATGGTTTCCCTTGTCAGAAAATAAGAAGGATGACCATTGTTTAAAGTCCATTGACAAGACCTCAAACACTTACCCTGGCAACTTCTTCAGTAGCTCTGTTGTTAATAAGGAATGAGACAAGTGTGAGAACAGTATGTAAGAACATCTTCTGGTGGTCTGCAGCTGTTTTATTAATTCCATTGTCAATTCCTGTTTCATAAAATGCACGGCTTTTGTCTAACAACCGTTTTAGATTTCCTTCAGCTGCCTCAAAAGCTTTTTCACATGTTAATCTGCAAAAAATACAAATATGCAATTATAATTTATTTCCATGGAAAGAACCTTTATGTAGTGGAAAACAAAACTAATTCATTACTGATTGAAACAACACATTCTGCCTTTAAGTGAAAATAAAAATAGAAATTGTACCTAACACTAAGAAAAGCAAGGAAATGAATTAATCTTGTAATTGTTTTCCAAAAGATCAATCATTAAACTTACGCTCTTAGATAGTGTGCTGCAGCAAGCAGAGGCTGATCACTGTTGGTGTACACTGTTGCTAAGTTACTGTGTGTAAGACCTCCTTCCCGGTGGTAATGGAGGGCCTGTAAAGGTATAAAAGCTGTACCAGGCTGTACCAGATTGTGACCACTCTTGACCCATTAATGATAGAAAATGAGTGCTATCCCATCATCATTGATGGGGATCTTACCAAGGCATAGTACAAACCAGTATTCTAAAGCTGCAACTTTACTGTGTCAACTTTGCCATTCATAGCTCTGGCTCCTGAAAATTTCACTATTGGCTACATCCATCCTTGTAGACTTAAATTGAAACAATTTGGCAAGGGCCTGGGCAGTGCAAAGTTGCCATTATGAGAATTTTGGCTGAAGGCTGGAGTGATGGGAATGTGCACATGTGCAAAAAGCTCTTGGAGGGTGTGTGGCCTATAAACACATTTATCATAGAGAGAGAGAGAGAGAGAGAGAGAGAGAGAGAGAGAGAGAGAGAGAGAGAGAGAGAGAGAGAGAGAGAGAGAGAGAGAGAGAGAGAGAATCCCTGATAAGGAATCTACAGGTACATCTAGATGGGGAACTGTTCCCTTCTTCTGACACTTAAAGGGCACTCTCATGCACATGTTCCTTGGAAGCAATGGTTGCAGATCCAATAATCTTTATTTGCACTCATAGATATCAAAGTGTCTATTCTTCAATGTATTCATCACTCACCTGCAGATAGTAGCGAACTGGTAGATGGTAAGGTGGTGGTGATGGGAGGTCTAGCATGTAACGAGTCAGATCCCCCAAGCAAGTGAGGCAGCGATGAACTGAGTCAATGCTGTTTTCTCCAGGGGAAGCTGCAATGTTTTCATCATCATCTGCAACCAGAAGAAAATGCAGTTAAAAAAAGTGAAGAAAACTGCACCAATTGAGCACCATAATGAATAAAACATAAAAGTTTAGGATTATTGGCCATATTTTTACCATTTTGATACTGATAATCATAAAGATGGCTGTACTGGCCTTACCATTACCAATACTATCTGCATCTTTAGTATACAGGAATGATCTTCAAACATCACCAGCCCATTTCCTGGCAGATGGGATGATGCCTCAGGAGCCTGACATTTCCTACACATGGTGTTGGCATGCTAAAGCACATGGGCTTTGCAAAACTTTACCCAATGTGAATCGATCAAAGACTGCACTGCCTCTTTCACTTCCTTATATCATAACAAAAGACTAACATTAAACACACCAATGCTTGAGATTGGAAATGGCTCTTAGCATTAGTAATAAAAAATCTACTTTCATTTCTATGTTACCAATTTTTCATACTACACTTATATTGGCATCAAATTTCTTTACTCTCAATTTTCAGATTAGTTATACACACACATTTTTACCAGATATGCCTCAGTTTATAATTATTTAAAGGGTGTGATAGCCCTTGATAATATGCCTTTTAAGTCTAAAAACAAGGAAGTGAAAGACTGTGTCTGTGTGGGAGGGGGGTGGGGAGGGATAGAGAAGAGATAGAAGAAAAAAGAAAAAGGGGATGGAAAAAAGAGATGATAAGAGAAAAAAGGACACAAGAGAGAAGAGAATACTGGAGAGGGGCCTAAAGGAAAACACATGAAAGATATGAATATATATTTTGTACATACTCATGATCACTCACCCTGGCCCGGATATGGAAGAAGATCAGCCAAGCCTCGATCTAGGTGGTGGGCCTGAGCTAATGTATGCAGCAGCTGATGGTAGTATGCCAGACCAGCCCACAGATGGCCATAAACCCAGCATGCTTCTGTGCTTGACCATGCTGTGCCCTGCAACACATTAGTTAATTAATCAATCCCACAGTGACTGTGTGCATCCATTTTTGCTATAAGAAGATGAACCAAAATGCCAGTTAACAAGGAAATGTGCCATGCGAGATCAGCCTACTTCAAATTTTGCGCCCTTAACACTTGTTTGCTAGCTTGGCTTTGGTTGACTATTCTGGAGCTACAGCCCCTAAAAAGTGGGGTTAAACTTGTCTTAGCCTCAATTACTCGAAATACACATATAATACAGCCAAAGAGGGTAAATATATGTTTTGATGCTTTTTATTTTTTGCTTCAATGGCTAATGGGCATACATCCTGGCGTGGGAATGCACTGTCACCAATGTGCTAAGGCTGCTTTAATTGACATCAATGTAGTGCTAGTAGATAAAATGTAAGGGGTCCTTCAATCTTTGCGAATGAATTTCCTATGAAATTTCCTTTCATAAAAAAAAAATAAAAAAAAAGACAATGCTGCACATTAAACATGAACAACCTCTATGCAATAGGACATATGCATGCATATTGAACTCTTGTCTCACCTTCTAAATGCCATTGCTTACTATATCATCCCAACTTTATTTGATTGAAAAACATAACTATGGTAATTACTACTTGAACTGGATACATAGGGTTTAACACATTTTCAAGTATCAAGTGTCTATTACAGTACTGTTACTTACATCCAAAGTAAATGATTAATACCATTTCTTGCAAGAATATATTTTTGTATAAAAAGATCTGATATTTCCAAATTGAATGGTTGAGTTTTCAATACTTCTTACTATTAGAAAAATAACCTGACTTGAATTTTACCCTTTACCTCAACCTAAAAGTATATACATATATACATATATATATATATATATATGTATATATATATAATCCTATTTTGGAAAGGCTCTGAATTAAAGGAATGAAGTTGACTTAATGCCTAAATTTTGAAAGAAATAATCAAGGGATTTTTTTTTTTTTTCCAATTTCAGATCTCAGCAGACATAAATAGGATCTTATAAACTTTTTCCTTTTTACTATTCTTCCATATAGAAAAATGGATTATGCTTACTCTCTCTTTTTAACTCCATTTTAATCCATTGCCGATGGGCAAGGCACGTACGTCCATGCCATACCCACTGTGAGTTTACTTGTTTAATTGTTTTTACACATAGATGGTTACACTTGTACTAAGTCACCAGTGAGCCAGTTATCAGCCTGTCTTGCCAGTTCACCCTTTCAATTGATTTACGAAAATATTTTACGTTATCTTATTTTGCTGTTACTAATGTTGATAACATTATAGTAATTATAATGTTTATAATAAAAATAACACCATCGATATTCATAGCACTAGTAAAATAATACATTTTTTTCGCCAATTCAAGGAAAGGCGAAATCAGGTAAGGTCACAAGACCTACTAATTGACACCTTTGTAGCTAAGCACTAGCAGAGCCATCTATGTGCAGAGACATTTCACAAAAATATAAAAAATGAACACAGCATTTCCCCCATTTTTTATTCATTTTCCCCAGCGTCAATGGGTTAAATGATAGTGGTACAGTTGCAGAAACGAGTTTCTGTACCTCCTCTGGCAAACTAACTCCCTAAGTGGCAACACCTCAGTAGTAGTAGTAATACTAGTAGTAATGTACAAAAAAAAATTGATGAATATTACCCAGGTTTGCCTGAAGTGTTAATAAAAAAGACCTATGAAAAGTAAAAAAATATCAATTTCTATGGCTCTACAGCAT
>NC_061849.1:2922624-2935124 GCF_019202785.1 Penaeus chinensis
AATTGTATTATTCTTATTGATATTATGATTATTAAATTGTTATTAATATGCTATTAACATTATAGGCAATGGGCATGGCATTGTAGTCTTGCCACCCGCTAACATTCAATTACAGTGAGTCCGGCAATCATTGTCACTCAGTTAGAAGTACTCTGTATTTTTCAATGGATCTTTATATGTTGATATATATTAGATTACACTGAAAAACGCATCTATCAGAAGTACATTCCTTAGATAATTTTTGCTATGGCAAGTTTTACAGTTTTGTTGTCAATGGCAATTTGTCACAGTCCTTATTGCTCGTTTCGGAAGTGAATTGCTGCTTGCCAAATGCTCAAAGGAAAACGAAATCAAATTGTTGCCATCTCAATGGTAACAATAACCGTGTTTCAATTGCAGAGGTTCGTCTCTTCTCCATAAGGTAAACCCATTTTGCACTTTTATATTCTGCCGTTTTTAGAATTCTGAGCAAAAATGTAGTAAAAGAACGATATCTGGCAGCCTAAGTGGATCGAACCAGATGTGCAAATCCTCAGATTTCCTTCATCAAATACATTGGAAATTAATTTTCATAATACAATAATAACTTTTATGAGTATCTCTATCAATTCCAACGATAACAAAAAATGAATAGTGACGTGGAGAAATCCACAAGACGGAATAAATGAGAGATGTAGTCAATTGCTTTGTCTGTATCTCTATTTTCTTGATAGAAACATACGACTTTTTATCGATTATATTGATACAGATATCCATGAATATTTCATTCTCTCTATCACACCGTTTACGGTGAAGAACCAGTCCATTTACTTTTTTTTTTTTTGTAGATTCGTCTTTTATCTTCCTTCTGCATTTTGATAAGTCTTATTTTTCCTCGATGTTTTAATTCTTTTTGAGATTTTTAATTTTCATCAACTGTAAAGGAAAGAAAATCGTTGGACTACTTACATTGATGGTCGTTGCAGTTTATTATTATTATTATTATTATTATTACTATTGCGGGAGAGAAAGAGAAAAGAAAAGACTACTCTGTTCTTGAACGTGGCGACAGCAAATATGATTTTTTTCATACATGTGAACGTAATTGTCTACACTTATACATAGCCTATTTAAGCTACAAAGAGCTCCTTTAAGTCCTTCTATCCCTGGTATAAGAGTTTTATTATTCATATATCTCCTCTTTATTACATCATATTTCTCTTTATTATAAATTTTTATTGGCATTTACACCTACATAGTTCAGTGTAAGTTGAATCACATTATTCATCTTTCTCTCCTGCCGCTGTACCGTTTGAATACTTTCTTCTTCAAAGTTTTTGTGTATGAAATGTTGCCTGAGGTTGGGGGAGTAAACAAAAATGAACAGTTATGAGGACTTCTCTCCTGCTTCTCCCTCGATCCCTTGCTCGTTGTCGTTGTCCTGTTTACGACTGTGTATCATTCTTTTGTGCTATGATTTGTGATCAAGAATTGAAGACGAATTAAAGAAAGCCATAAGTGGTAAGTAAAGTATCATAGGTGTGCGTGTGATCCAGACAACTTTTAAATGGCTTGTGATTCGACTTTTGTATAAGTGTATTACCATTCATATTTCTCCTCTTATTATATCATATTTATTACATATTTTATCGGCATTTACACCTAAACCTACAGTGGTCCCGCACGAGTAAGATGTGTCGTAGTGTTGGGGAGATTCGACAAGTTTTGTATGTCTTCGTAAAATGTTCCTTAGCGTCTGTCAAGTTTATCAACTTACTGATACGTCCATGTCATATATGAAATGTTATCAAATTAAAGTTGTTTCATCATAACCTCAAAATAAAAACAATTGGATGAATCGTTTATAAATAACAATAAAATCCGTACTTCAAGACACATCGGCATCTGAAACATCCACTTGGAACACGTTCCAACATGTTCTAACATTACATATATTGAATCTACATTTATATTATTATAATAGTACTGGGGTCTTTTATTTGTGCACTACCGATCTGGATAATGTCTCATATATATATATATATATATATAATATAATGGCATCAAATAAAATTAAAGTTGTTTTATTACAGCCATAACTACAATAGAAATACAACTGAATGAATCTGAAACAAATATATATATATATATATATATTTATAAATATATATATATAAATTTATATGTATATAGACACACATATACACACACATATATAAATATATATATATATATATATATATATATATATATATATATAAAAGGTATGAATGAGAATGAATATCTTCACAATACTAGAAATGTATTTGACCGGTTTCGACTTTGTCTTCGTCAGCTGTATTGCTGACGAAGACAAAGTCGAAACCGGTCAAATACATCTCTTGTATTGTGAAGATATTCATTCTCATTCATACCTTTTATACATTTGTCAACATGAACGCGGTTCATATATATATATATATATATATATATATATATATATATATATATATATATATGTGTGTGTGTGTGTGTGTGTGTGTGTGTGTGTGTGTGTGTGTGTGTGTGTGTGTGTGTGTATGTGTGTGTGTGGCTGTAAATTATATTTTTTTCTTATATTTACGTAATGCGAACATTATCAATCTTAGTAAGGGTTAAAATGGATTTCATTTTCTTGTTTGGTTACACCTCAAGACGAGACAGCATCGTCGTTATATGGAACTCGACCGATTTGGTTTATGTTTGTGTCTGTTTGTTTGTACTAAAGGTATATTTGAAGACATTAATAAAGACATATTGAGTACAGACAAGACATGCCGGCAGGCATCACTACCCATGATCCCTTTCAGATCAATATCCTTGACCCGTATCGCACCCGGAGAGCAGCTGAGAATATCTATTTTACCCTCTTTCGGTGGATCGTTAAACTCTCTCACCCAGGCACGCTGTGTCTGGGTGAGAGGTAGGGTGTCACGCTCATTAGCTCTAGGTGTGATAAACTCACCTGTAACACTTCAGCGCAGGGGTGATCTCTCGTCTGTAACAAGGTCAATTATCGATTCAGTTACAAGTTCAAACATGATGACTATTGCGGTGCGGGGTGGGAGGGTATGGGAGAGGGGGTGCTGATGGGGTGGGGTAGGAGGGGGGGGGTGGAGTCATCTGTGGTATATTGTTTTAAAGAGGAGGGGAGGGGAGGGGGGGGGAAGGCTTATCTGTAGGACACCATTAGTAATGATTTCCAGTTCCAATCATTGATTATGATAATCATTTTAATTATGCCTTCTTTCTGTTATGATGCGCCATGTACGACCGTAAGGGGTGCATGCTAGCCATCGTTAATGATTCCGGTTATTGATTACGTCAGTGATTACGTCATTAACCTACTTTCACACTCATGGACGTACGTGAGGTGAGTAGTTCCGTCCATCCATAGTCTACTATATATATACATATATACATACATATGTGTGTGTACATATATATATATATATATATATGGATATATATATGAACAAATAGATATATATATATATACACACACACACACATATACATAAACACATACACACACACACAAAACACACACACACACACACACACACACACACACACACACACACACACACATATATATATATATATATACACACACACACATATATATGATTAAATCCTTGTCACAGCACTACATTCAGCTGAACATTTTTGACTGAAAGTCTTGAAGAGAGGAGCTAGAAATATTTTGCGATAAATATATCACACAAGAGGCAATTGACAATGACATACTGAAATAGTAAAGTGATGACCTTTCCTTCCAAAGGGTTGTCCATAAGCATTAACATTTTGCATATATTTCCTTGGAGTTGTTACATATCAGATAATAATAACAAATTGAATATCGCTGGTCAAACTGGCCCACGTTCAACAAAGTATCACTTCGCTATAAAACTGTTTTTTGTTAAATTATTATTTTAACTTTTTTGATCCAGGAGAGGCAGGATTAAGTTTGGGACATTCAGCGAAATTCATGGTTGAGTAATGGTCTAAAATTCGGCAAATCTAAAAATGTCTCCGAAACCACATAGGTTTCCTGTGTTCACGAAACAGATCCGAGGTGGGGGGGGGGGGGGGGGCTTCCAAGACATGGCCCAGGTCACTCCTAAAAATATGAAATGGCACTCATATTTATTGTCCGTGTCGTGATCATCATGCAAGCAGGACTGTGATTCTACGGAAATTCGTCTGCTATCCGGGAAACAAAGGACAGTCGATGACGTGTTCAGAGGGCTGCGAAATCAACGTATTTTTCCAGTTGTTATAACTTTGGGCTGGAACGATGTGTTATCCAGATATGAGTGTATTGTACCTAATTCCCCTGTTTCATTTTACTATTAAATGTAGCGAATGACGAATACATTTCTCTATAATCAGAGAATGTTGTATTTTTGGTACAAAAATCAGTAATGAAAATGGCGCGTTAGAAAGAATAAAGAAATTTAAGCACAATCCTGCATGCAAGACGGTAAATCGGTTATTATAAAAGGAAGCGTCCATTGTCAAGTAAGTTTTAGGTATTTGCAAATATTAGGACAGTTGCATTCTTTTTATGTTCTTAAAATGTTCTTGATAAAGATAATGCAGAAGCTTATTACCAGGCTTAATCTGAATATCGGCGAATAAATGGGATTGGTGGCGAAGCCTGTGAGTGGAGCGTTGGGCACTAAGTTACCTCTCAGTGTGTAATTAAAGGGAAGTTGAAAGTACTTAAAACTACTGCTTGAATGACGGTGTCTTTGCCATAGCGAATTTTAATGAAAGATGAATTTAGACGAAATATGCAACTAAGCAGTATCATTTTTTAAAAATACTTTACGAGTATGAATATATGAACTATCTATCTTTGAACACAGCCTTGTTGATGATAAACCAAGTTTATTATCTTCTGCTATCACAATATATCTTCTATGATATAGTGAATACCGGTTTAATAGGCGTTTATTATCGAGAAATTATCACGAGGTTTCGCTAACACTGGGTACTAAAGTCATTTACCCAGAAAAAAGGTTACAATCACCATACTTTATAACTCTGAGGACGGTCACCTACAAATTCCATCATTACCAAAATGCAGAGGTTTTAATTGCTGTGTGTCATTTAAATTCGTTCCTTCTGACTGGTTGCAGAGAAGAAACTGATTCAGTAAAGCATCTAATGCACACTATTTCGGACTCAAACAAACGGTTGCGCGGGAAGAGGCCGTTTACATTTTCTTGACTTGTGGCATTGTTGACAACCTACCATAAGACCAAACAGGAGGAGAATGTGTACATGAATAATGCCCTGAGGGTCACACTCACACTCACACACACACACACACACACACACACACACACACACACACACACACACACACACACACACACACACACACACACACACACGCGTGATCATGATATTGCAAAATCATCGTACTGGGTGGTTCCTGGTATTTTGATACTAAACTATATTTCGTTTCAGTTGCGAAACAACGAATCTTATAGAAATGCTTTAATAGTTCTATTTTACATTCACCAAGCCCTTCACTGCAGTCGTTCAGTGTTCTCTGTCAAGCTGTGCCTGACATGTTCAGACGATGCCAGAGACGGAGGCGTGAGTGCAGACTGCCCGAGCGGCGCTGGCGAACTCGGCGCCCGTGTACCCGTGTTCGCACAGGTTCATCACCGGCTGAAGGACGCGCAGCGCATAAGGATTCTGGAAAGGAAACAACGAGGTATCATGCCCGTGTTATTTCTCCGTATCTGAATAAGGGGAAATAGCACAGAGATCCCAGACACACCTCCACCCCCACCCACCTCCCCCAGGTTGAAGCAATGCCGGTGGAAAGCCTCGACGGATTCCTCGTAACACAGCCAGCGAGTGACGGTGTGATGTCGATCGCTCATCATTCGGGTCGCCGCGTCCTCGCTTCCCGTCACACTCAGCGCCACCCGGTGCATGGTCTCAGTCACCCACGTGCGGTTCTGCGAAATTGTAAGATTATTATCATTTTTTTTCAAACGCTGAAAAGGATATTTGAGTTCAGATCTAAAAGCGAGATACACACACGCACACACACACACAAAAAAAAAAAAAAAAAAAAAAAAAACAGGGTGGAAGTCTAAACATACTATAGGAAACCTGAGCATCTGAGAATCATAAATAAAGATTTAAAAAAATGGTTTATGCTCATAAGAATTGGGGGCATACGACTAATAAAGGCATACGAAAAGTGTAATCCACGACCTGATGGAGCTGGACCATTTGTTGGGCCCAATAACTGGCTTCCGTCTCGTTCTGGGCGGCGTCCATGCGCCCCTGGATGATGGCGACAGATACGTTGGTGCTGTCGATCGACGTTTTCTGGGTTCAAACAGAATTACGAGAGGATTCCTTACTTTATGAACACATGTTAATATACATAACCCACAAATATTCACATTTAGCTTTAAAAAATACAGAAAGTTTGAATGTACTTCTTACATAACACCAGTTACTAACGCCGAATGTTCTGTTTTCAATATCAGATATAATAAACGCATTTTGCACCCACCAAACAAGGATCATTGAAGGTCGGGAAAGGACCGAAGTCGCTCAGCTCCGCCTCTTTGCTGCCGAGGAAGTTGGACGCCATTTCCTGGGCCATCGTCTTGTCCCCCCACTGCATCACGTGGGAGACGTTGACTTCTTTCTTCACCAGATGGAACTGCTTCTCCAGACTCTCCTTCGTGATATCCTCCTGCGGCGACGGAAGGGTTTGGTTTTTGGTTTAGGTCGAAGTCGTATGACTAGTTGAGGATACTTCCCTTGATCCTTTTAAAAGATATGTATTTATTTAACTATTTATATGTTAATTTCAGATTGCGCGAATTGTACAGGAATGACTATATCCGGCCTGCGTGGAAAATATACAGTCAGCATTTATGGTATTTATAAACACATCTTTCATTAGGTCATTACGGCACCACATCTGCACTGTCACTGTAGCAGCTTTTGTCCATGACATACATCGAAGTGCTTCATTGCCCTCCCTATTGACCCGATCTGGCAGCAAGAGACCTTTTTCTTTTCCCTAA
The DNA here is from genome assembly GCF_019202785.1 of Penaeus chinensis. Lineage (NCBI taxonomy): Eukaryota > Metazoa > Arthropoda > Malacostraca > Decapoda > Penaeidae > Penaeus > Penaeus chinensis. The sequence continues at coordinate 2,929,698 of NC_061849.1, forward strand.
AACCAAACCTCTGCTTCAGCGAACTACGATTCGAGTGTTTCAGAAATGAAGGAAATAGCTGAGCGTTTGAGACGATCAAAACAAGAAGACCTTCCGGACTTCTTTATCAGAGGAAGAGCAGATTCCAGGTCGGATGCAGAAGGGTGATGGATATATCATAGCGGAAATTAAATTAAATAATCTAATATTAATCTCATAATCTACTAACCACACCCTGCATATAAATAATATATAGACAAACAGCGACTCAGTTTAATGGGGTCTGCTGATATCCCTCACCCTGTCCGTGTCCTCCATCCACTTGATGCTGAACACGTCTCCGAGGAAGGTGTGGAGGTGCTCGTCCATGTAGCAGGCGTAGGACGGTTGCGTTGCGTTGGCAGCCGACAGAGCATACACTTGGTCGAAGGAGGAGGAGAGTAGGGTAAGAAAGATGTGGTGCTATGGGTATTTCCACTTTTTTTAGATGCTAAAATTAGTTTGGCAAATATACGTCGGTGAGACGTGTACCCGGGGAAATGTTATGAATATTCGTTACAGCTTTTACATAGATAACACCAGTTTAAAGCTATTCTGTTTGAAACGAAAATATTTAACTTTAGTACGGAAATCATATAGCAACTTGAAAGCGAAAAACATGGACGAAGGTGAATTTTTTTTTTTTTTATTAGGTAAGGAATTTTCTAATAGATTGCAGAGAGAGTGACATTTATGAGAAAACTAAAGACATGCGTTTGCGTTCTTACCGTCAATGTCATCAGGAAGAAGATTTTGGAACATCGAACCAGACTCACATGACTCGAGATAAATCACCATCTTGAAAAGATCATTAAGATTCCTTAAAAGTGTATCGGAAGAAGTGAAAAATTAACTGCATTTGTGTTTTCATTTACAGAGAAACAGGAAATTCAGAAGCTCGATTATTTTTGCATAAAAGTAAAACAAAAGATGTTTGAAAAAAATAGTAACGCAGGATCTATAAGACAATTCCGTTAACATAAATATCAACGAATATTAAGCGATCGCGACGGCCCTCTACCGACCTCCTTGTACTGCTTGTTGCGATGCATGGCCAGGATGGCGTCGGAGAAGTTTCGAGCGTGGAGGAAGCTGCGCGGGAACCCGAAGATGCCGGGCGCCCCGTGGTCTACCAGGTTGACGAACACGCGGTCGTTGGGGCCGCTCTTGAGGACCTTCCCGGACCCGACGCCCTGGAGTCCTGCAGCGTCGCCGCTAAGGACCTTCAGGAAGTTTTCAGGAGTGACATCCATGCCGGTGTAGTCCTTGGGGACGCCCTCGTACACGTTGGGTCCGTCGGGCCGGTTGATGACCACGCCGGGCTTCGGGTTCCTGAGAGTTTGTGTGAGACGTCCGAGCTATTATTACGAATCTTCCACTCTTTCTAAGGCAAGAAAGGTAACAGCCTCAACATTATTAAATCTAGTGAATGACTGCAACTTACGCCCTGCTGTTGGCGATGTCGTCCTCCATCATGACGATGATGTGGTCGTCCGGGACGCCGTGCTGGTGGAGGATCTGATAGGCGTGACACACGTCCGCCTGAGGGCAAGGGTCACTTCGTTACTCGTCAGTAATTAAGTCTTTCCAATGAGGTATGGGAATGAGCATAGCTTAACAACCAGTAATTCATATACCAATCAGTTGATTTTCCTACCTAAAACCCTACTTCGCTAGATGGAGGGATAGATATATTCTCATCTGCAGGTCAACTAATAAGCTTCGGAGACCTACTTGGTGGCGGTAATTCATCCACGTTGCGGAGCCGGCCACCAGCACCGCCCACAGCTCCCCTTGACCATCGGTATTTAGCACGTGGGACCCGCAGAGGGCCACCGCACTCGCCACTGCCAGGACTGCCACCCACCTCATCTGTGTGGTTCACTGCAACGGTAAAGTTTCTTGAGGGTGATCTTCAGATCCCGGCAAAAGTCAGAATTTCCGATTGTTTTCCTGTGAATAAACGGCAATAGATTTCATCGTTCGTTTTTAAAGCGTTTTTACAAACAAATGAGGTTGTACAAACGCGGCAAAACAGTTGGCGTAAATTATTTGATCGGAACTTGAACTGAAATCAGTATCTTTCTCTAAACCCATAATAAATGTTAAAAGTAAGTCAAACAAATAGTTATGACGAGGCCAGAGTGGAGTGTGTCACAGATGGAACCAAAAGGTAAACAAATCATGGCACGTTTGATGTCCTGGGATCTAATGAGGTCGGCGACCAGCAGCGGTGCTATAAATCGCATCCAGAGGGCTCATTTCCTACGGGCATTATGAAGGACTTTCGCCACTCTCACATCAGTCCATAAAGACTAATATGTGCGATTCGGCCTCAGAGCAGGCGCAGATTTAGAGACATGAGGATAGAACGAGGAGGGACAGCTGCCAAGCGGCCTTCCCTCGACACGGCACAAATGGGCGTAGGTGCTGGGGGTATAGGCAGGGGTGTGGATGAGTGATGGCGGGAGGGGGGTGAGGTTGGGGGAAGCGGGGGAAGGGACTTTTTAGTTTTTCTTCTTAGAGTGACTCACTGGGATTTAAAGGAATCAGAAGTGTGGGAGTCATCATCATCCTCGTCATTGTTATCATCATTCTTATTATTATCATCATTCTTATCATTATCAACATTACTATTATCATTCTCATTTTCATTATCATTATCGTTTTGGTTATCATTATTAATACTATTATCATCATTATTATCATTATTTTTGATATCCTCATATCTACTGTTGTTATTATCATTATTATCATTATCATTATTAGTAGTAACAGTAGTAGTATCATTATGATTATTATTATCATTACTATTATTATTATTATTATTATTATTATTATCATCATTATCATTATTACTATGATAATAATAATATCAATAATAATAATAACAATAATAATAATAACAATAATAATAATTGTTATTATTATCATTATCATAATTTTTATTATCATTATTGTCATGATAACGACGAAGATTATGAATATTATTACTATTGTTATTATTATTATCATTATTATTAGTAGTAGTACGATTACTACTAGTATCATCATCATTACTATTATTATTATTATAATTATGGTGATAATTACTATCCTTATCGTCATTATTATTGTTATTATCATCCCCATTATCATTGTTATCATCACCAATGTTATTATCATCATTATTATTATTGTTATCATTATCATCATTACTATTATTGTTATCATTATCATCATTATTATCATTGCTACTAGTACAGTGCCATCCATGATGAGCCATCAACATACAAGCAAATAGACAATGAATTATTTGCTGGTTTAAAATTATATTAATAGCTCCATTGTCACTGAATCAATTATAGCAACATTATCATAAATGCCAATAATTGACATTCTGCATTGTCGTCTTTTGCAGTATTCCATGACATAAAAAAGAAACTAAAATATCTGTGACACTAGCTAACCTGTAAATTCCTCACGAAATCTTGATCACAACTAATGGACGAGAACGGGTAGGGGCGCTATAAAGATATCAGATTCCCATACATAACCGGAATTATCTCTCGTGTCTATTTCGTTCCGGCTGGTTTCCCAGGCGACAGTTCACACGCACCGCAGCGTCGCGTCCCACAGATAGGGAACACTTGGCACTTTTTGGTATGCATATATGTACTGTATATATGTGCATATATATATGTATATATATATGTGTATATATATATGTATACACATATATAATATATATACACATACACATATATGTACACACGCACGCACACACAAACACGCATACATATGTATAAGTATATATATGTAGATATACACATTAGATACATACATATTATATATATACATATACATACACATACACACACACACACAAATATATTTATATATATAAATATATATATATATATATATATATATATATATATATATATATGCATATATATATGTATATATATATATTTATATATATTTAGATAGATAGATATATACATATATCTTTATACATATAAGTATATATATACTTATAGATAATTACAACATATACAAATTACATACACACACACATATATATACATATACATATGTGCATATATATGTACTTATATATATAAATATATATATGTATGTATGCAAATATGTATGTTTGTATATATATATATATGCATTTATATATAAATATATTTGCATATATATATGTATTTATAAATACACATATATGTATTAATATATACATATAAATAATACATACATATATATTTATATATTTGTACATATATATGTATGTATATATATATATATATATATATATATATATATATATATATATATACGTACACACACACACACACACACTTATATGTATATATATATATATATATATATATATATATATATATATATATATATATATACATATACGCATACATGTACATATTTGTATTTATATGTTTATACATATTTGAGTATATATACACATATGCGTGTGTGTGTGGAGGGGGGTGTATGCACGCACACCAGAATGTTTAATATATATATATATATATATATATATTTACACAGACAGACAGACAGACAGACAGACAGACAGACAGACAGACAAAGGAATGAGTAACTCCTTATAGTACCCGTGTGAACAGAAAATACCTAAATCAATTATACTACTGCATGATAAAACTCTCAATCCGAATATACATATTTCTTCATCGATAATACCACGTGACAATTCAGTAAAATTGTAGGCAGAGAAATAATGATAAACCTGTTATTTAACCATAAATTGTCAGTAAACACTCCCCCAAGCAGAAGAAAATTGTACTTTTTAATCTTAGTTATAAATAAACCTACAATTTAAGAAAGCAACTGTAAACACATATTTATTATTATATGATGTACTCTACATGACTCTAGAGACTTCATCAAACATATGATAAACAAGGTATTAATAAATATCTTAAGACCAATGTAAATACAAAATATATGTTGGTTTCGAACAGTGAAGTAAGTATGTAAGTCAGCAGTAAATACAAATATATTCATTTTTTAAATTCACTAACCATTAAAAACTTATATGATTGAATTATTTTGGATAATATAAGAATACTAAATAATTAATTGCAAAGAACTTATTTGAAATAGTATTATAGATTAAAATCTGAAGAGAAAATGAAAAAGCAACAACACAACAACGACAGGAACGAAAATAAAGACTTAATTTATTTTTGTTTTTTCGTGAACTAATTAAATGACTAATTAATGCAGATATGTACAGCTTGATTTTACGGATGATGCTTATATCTTGGCTTTATTGCAATCATCGTAAAAAAACATAATATTGGCTAATGAGTGGCCCAACATTTATCCCACCGCTGCTAACACTGTGGCTCATGGTTACTAGGTTATTAAATATATTTGAAA
>NC_061849.1:2942624-2950124 GCF_019202785.1 Penaeus chinensis
AGGAAGTAAGCACGGTATTTATAATCAGATTATTTGATAGTATATTACTATCTACCTGCAAATAAATCCATATAAACTAAATACAGATCAAATCCCGATGTCTCTACGGTGGTTTAAGAAGCGAGCCTCTTGAAATGGTAATTCTAATATCATAAAAGGGATTCACGTGAATAATCTGGCATGTGAAAAGAGCGATAAGCGTTCTTGTGTCGCTTGGCAGGCACCAAGATGAAGTGGTTGGCACTTTTGGCGGCGGCGGCGGTGGTGGCCCTCGGCGGGGCTCAGGGAGACTCCGACGGCGAGGGGGAGCTGTGGGCGGTGCTGGTCGCTGGTTCCAACTCCTGGTTCAACTACCGTCACCAGGTGGGTCCTCTGGTTCTTGTCTGCGTGTGCAATATCTGCCCACATGACCGAAAATGGGACCTTCAACCGATCGCGTTTCTCTCCAGGCCGATGTGTGTCACGCGTACCAGATTCTCCACGCGCACGGCGTCCCTGACGATCATATCATTGTGATGATGAGTGATGACATCGCTCATAACAAGATGTAAGTAATGAATCCCTAATGATAGCTTAGTCTCTTGACAACACGGGGAATTGCTTATAGCTGCAGCAATAGTAACGAAGTAAGTCTTGCATTGTAGTGTAATGTTAGAAAATTAAAACATTTTCATCAAACATTGAAATCATAACTTTGCTTCGTTCTTACTGACTTACTTACTCTTTCACATTGACTTCTACACATTAGATATTATTATCAATAGCAAGACACATAATTGTTACAGTGTAATTTCACCTCAGACAAACTAATTGGACTAATGGAGGCACTGGCCTATTCCTGTTCTCACTGACATCCAAGTAACTTGTGGTTCTTTCAAACATGACGTGACTCACAGCTTAAAAGACTGAATCCCTCTTAAGGAACCCGACGCCCGGCGTGGTCATTAACCGGCCCGACGGACCCAACGTGTACGAGGGCGTCCCCAAGGACTACACCGGCGATGATGTCACTCCTGAGAACTTCCTGAAGGTCCTTAGCGGCGACGCCGCAGGACTCCAGGGCGTCGGCTCCGGAAAGGTCCTCAAGAGCGGCCCCAACGACCGCGTGTTCATCAACTTGGTGGATCATGGGGCGCCCGGTATCTTCGGCTTCCCCAGGACCTTCCTCATGGTAAAGAACTTCACGAACGCCATCGTCCAGATGCACCGTCAGAAGAGGTACAAGGAAATGTTGATCTACCTGGAGTCATGCGAATCCGGCTCCATGTTCTTGAATCTCCCCGATGACATCAAGAGTGAGTTGACTTTTCGTGCGTTTTTGTTTGGTTTCCTCTTAAAACGCCAAAAGTAAGTGCACGTCTTGATAAACAGAGCATTTCTTTCATCACACAAGTACTTGCTTCTTGAATTAAGTTAGGTTACAACATCAGACTTAAGTGGAACAGATCTGCCCTTACCTGGAAATTTACTACCATGCATATATATTTCAATGTGTTTCTCTGAGCACAGTGTACGCCCTGTCTGCTGCCAACGCCACGCAGTCTTCCTACGCCTGCTACATGGACCAGAAGCTCGGCACCTTCCTAGGCGACGTGTTTAGCATCAAGTGGATGGAGGACACGGACAGGGTGCGTGCTAAAGATCCTGATAAATCTGGATTCTTGCAGCGGTGCTGTGAAAGTTTGCTTTTTTGCCTGAACTCATAAGCTTATTTACTCATTTGTAAAGAAGGATGCATGCAACACCACCTCGACGTTTGCAGGAAGACGTAACAAAGGAGACACTGAAGAAGCAGTTCGAGATCGTGCACAAGGAAACCACGACGTCCGACGTGCTACAGTGGGGCGAGCTCAGCCTCGACAAGCACACGGTCAGCACCTTCGTCGGAAGCGGCTCGGCCGATCTGGGCGACTATGGTCCCTTCCCTACTGAGTCCGACCCTTGCCTGGTAAGTGCGAATTCAAGCTGATGCTTTGTAAACATGGCGCGGCAGCTGCTTTCCGACACGGTGAAATTATTTGACCCCTGATTCTCTGTCCGTCAGAAAAGCGCCGTACCCAGCCCCGACGTTCCCCTGGCCATTCTGGAAGACCATGTGGCCCAGTCCGACGGCCTCCTCGGCGCCGACTTCTGGAAACGACAGCTCGCCGAACTACAGCAGGTGAGTTTCCATGCCGATTTCTCTCCCGAACAACTGTCAGTCCGAATTTTCAAATGGTAACGCGAAAAGCGAGATTTGTCTTTCTTTTCCGAGCAAAATGTAACATAAAAATAATTATCTTTATGTAGTATATTTACACATCTGTCCAGCCCAAGGAAACTGAAATTCAAGGGAGTTGACCACCGCATTTCTGGCACTTCAGAACCGAACCTTCGTGACTGACACCATGAGGAAGATCGCTCAACTGGTCACGGGAGACGAAGACCTCGCCGACATGATGATGTCCGACGTCCACGCCATCGCCGACGACGCCTGCCACGAGGAATCGGTCCTGGCCTTCCACTACCTCTGCTTCAACCTCGGCACGGTTGGTTTCGCCTGCCAGTTTGGAACACGCTGTCACAGAACTTCCAAATATTGACACACACACACACACACACACACGTACACACACACACATTTATCTATCTATCTATCTATCTATCTATATATGTATGTATATATGTATGTATGTAAGTATGTATGTATGTATACTGTATATATATATATATATATATATATATATATATATATATGTATGTATGTATGTATGTATATGTGAATATTCATACATATTAACCCATATATATCTGTCTATCTGCCTATATACATTTGCGTGAGCGTGTGATTATCCCTGTTGACTGGAGACCTCTTTCCCCCCGCCGCAGAACCCGTACGCCCTCCGTGTCGTGCAGACGATGGTGAACCTGTGCGAACACGGCTACAGCGCCAGGGAGTTCACAGGCGCCGCCCGAGCAGTGTGCACTCACCCCTCCCGTCAGCGGAATCAACTAAGCCTGCTGATTCCTTTCCTGCGTCTTTTCCGCAGCTGATATTATGTTGCAAATCTGTTCTTTGTGGAATTTCGAAATATATATTTGGTTTTATCTTGTCGTTTTGTTTTCAGCACCTTTGGAAAATGATTTAGCAGTGAGGAAGTAGAAATACCTTGACAGATGTGTTTGATGAATCCTCCAAGTTGTAGCGAAGGTGGTTAGAGTAGGCCATGGTGGCAAGCATCATGGTAAACGGATTAACAATCTCGATTAAATAGATAATTAATACGAATGAATCGTAACCAACAGAACATCTTGTCCAGTACATTGAGGCGAAATACGAAGGGGACTATGAAAGGAAATTATACATTCTTGTCATTTTCTTCCAAAGATTAAAACTTTACATTTCAAGGAATTAAACATTTTGCTGAATATCGAAGCCAGATTAACTATCACCATTTCATAGGAAATACATAGTTAATGATAATCATAAATATTGCGAAAAGTGCGTCGTTAAAAGCTCTCGAAATTTTTCAAGTGAAGATTCGTAGAAGCCACTAGAAGGACTTGTAACTCGTCAGCTTTTGAGTTCAGACAGTCGTAGTGGTGATCATTTCTCAAATTTGTTTAGTTGAATCTTCATGTTTTGGCAATCGGTGCATAACTTATATATAAAAACAAACATCTGTGGGTCTGAAAGAGTTTAAATCGTATTAATCGCTTGATAAAAGATTATCAGCAACAAAAAAGTAAAAAACTTAGATTTTTAACGTATGCAGGTAGTCTTTCCATGAAAAGCAAAACGCGTCAAATTATTTTTTTTAAAGAAAAGACCCAAAAGACTTTAAGTCATAACGCACTGCATAAAAAATTGTATTTGAAAACACAACTTCTCTTGGACAATAGTGATATAATGCGCTTGCCTCACAGAAGGAAATCAGTATTAAATGATAGTTCATAAGTGTTTGGATCGTCGTCTTGAAGGAAATGGACGAGTACTTCGGTTCCAAATTTCCAAGCAATTACGAAAAAAAAAAAATTGGTTCGCGCTTTTTTTGGAGTTGATGCATTTCACTTTTCCCCGTCAGAATTAGAGACACACACCACAGCACGTACAAGCATGACCACACTACATATATCTATCTATCTATCTATCTATCTATCTATCTATCTATCTATCTATCTATCTATCTATCTATCTATCTATCTATCTATCTATCTATCTATCTATCTATCTATCTATCTATCTATCTATCTATCTATCTATCTATCTATCTATCTATCTATCTATCTATCTATCTATCTATCTATCTATCTATCTATCTATCTATCTATCTATCTATCTATCTATCTATCTATCTATCTATCTATCTATCTATCTATCTATCTATCTATCTATCTATCTATCTATCTATCTATCTATCTATCTATCTATCTATCTATCTATCTATCTATCTATCTATCTATCTATCTATCTATCTATCTATCTATCTATCTATCTATCTATCTATCTATCTATCTATCTATCTATCTATCTATCTATCTATCTATCTATCTATCTATCTATCTATCTATCTATCTATCTATCTATCTATCTATCTATCTATCTATCTATCTATCTATCTATCTATCTATCTATCTATCTATCTATCTATCTATCTATCTATCTATCTATCTATCTATCTATCTATCTATCTATCTATCTATCTATCTATCTATCTATCTATCTATCTATCTATCTATCTATCTATCTATCTATCTATCTATCTATCTATCTATCTATCTATCTATCTATCTATCTATCTATCTATCTATCTATCTATCTATCTATCTATCTATCTATCTATCTATCTATCTATCTATCTATCTATCTATCTATCTATCTATCTATCTATCTATCTATCTATCTATCTATCTATCTATCTATCTATCTATCTATCTATCTATCTATCTATCTATCTATCTATCTATCTATCTATCTATCTATCTATCTATCTATCTATCTATCTATCTATCTATCTATCTATCTATCTATCTATCTATCTATCTATCTATCTATCTATCTATCTATCTATCTATCTATCTATCTATCTATCTATCTATCTATCTATCTATCTATCTATCTATCTATCTATCTATCTATCTATCTATCTATCTATCTATCTATCTATCTATCTATCTATCTATCTATCTATCTATCTATCTATCTATCTATCTATCTATCTATCTATCTATCTATCTATCTATCTATCTATCTATCTATCTATCTATCTATCTATCTATCTATCTATCTATCTATCTATCTATCTATCTATCTATCTATCTATCTATCTATCTATCTATCTATCTATCTATCTATCTATCTATCTATCTATCTATCTATCTATCTATCTATCTATCTATCTATCTATCTATCTATCTATCTATCTATCTATCTATCTATCTATCTATCTATCTATCTATCTATCTATCTATCTATCTATCTATCTATCTATCTATCTATCTATCTATCTATCTATCTATCTATCTATCTATCTATCTATCTATCTATCTATCTATCTATCTATCTATCTATCTATCTATCTATCTATCTATCTATCTATCTATCTATCTATCTATCTATCTATCTATCTATCTATCTATCTATCTATCTATCTATCTATCTATCTATCTATCTATCTATCTATCTATCTATCTATCTATCTATCTATCTATCTATCTATCTATCTATCTATCTATCTATCTATCTATCTATCTATCTATCTATCTATCTATCTATCTATCTATCTATCTATCTATCTATCTATCTATCTATCTATCTATCTATCTATCTATCTATCTATCTATCTATCTATCTATCTATCTATCTATCTATCTATCTATCTATCTATCTATCTATCTATCTATCTATCTATCTATCTATCTATCTATCTATCTATCTATCTATCTATCTATCTATCTATCTATCTATCTATCTATCTATCTATCTATCTATCTATCTATCTATCTATCTATCTATCTATCTATCTATCTATCTATCTATCTATCTATCTATCTATCTATCTATCTATCTATCTATCTATCTATCTATCTATCTATCTATCTATCTATCTATCTATCTATCTATCTATCTATCTATCTATCTATCTATCTATCTATCTATCTATCTATCTATCTATCTATCTATCTATCTATCTATCTATCTATCTATCTATCTATCTATCTATCTATCTATCTATCTATCTATCTATCTATCTATCTATCTATCTATCTATCTATCTATCTATCTATCTATCTATCTATCTATCTATCTATCTATCTATCTATCTATCTATCTATCTATCTATCTATCTATCTATCTATCTATCTATCTATCTATCTATCTATCTATCTATCTATCTATCTATCTATCTATCTATCTATCTATCTATCTATCTATCTATCTATCTATCTATCTATCTATCTATCTATCTATCTATCTATCTATCTATCTATCTATCTATCTATCTATCTATCTATCTATCTATCTATCTATCTATCTATCTATCTATCTATCTATCTATCTATCTATCTATCTATCTATCTATCTATCTATCTATCTATCTATCTATCTATCTATCTATCTATCTATCTATCTATCTATCTATCTATCTATCTATCTATCTATCTATCTATCTATCTATCTATCTATCTATCTATCTATCTATCTATCTATCTATCTATCTATCTATCTATCTATCTATCTATCTATCTATCTATCTATCTATCTATCTATCTATCTATCTATCTATCTATCTATCTATCTATCTATCTATCTATCTATCTATCTATCTATCTATCTATCTATCTATCTATCTATCTATCTATCTATCTATCTATCTATCTATCTATCTATCTATCTATCTATCTATCTATCTATCTATCTATCTATCTATCTATCTATCTATCTATCTATCTATCTATCTATCTATCTATCTATCTATCTATCTATCTATCTATCTATCTATCTATCTATCTATCTATCTATCTATCTATCTATCTATCTATCTATCTATCTATCTATCTATCTATCTATCTATCTATCTATCTATCTATCTATCTATCTATCTATCTATCTATCTATCTATCTATCTATCTATCTATCTATCTATCTATCTATCTATCTATCTATCTATCTATCTATCTATCTATCTATCTATCTATCTATCTATCTATCTATCTATCTATCTATCTATCTATCTATCTATCTATCTATCTATCTATCTATCTATCTATCTATCTATCTATCTATCTATCTATCTATCTATCTATCTATCTATCTATCTATCTATCTATCTATCTATCTATCTATCTATCTATCTATCTATCTATCTATCTATCTATCTATCTATCTATCTATCTATCTATCTATCTATCTATCTATCTATCTATCTATCTATCTATCTATCTATCTATCTATCTATCTATCTATCTATCTATCTATCTATCTATCTATCTATCTATCTATCTATCTATCTATCTATC
>NC_061849.1:2952624-2955124 GCF_019202785.1 Penaeus chinensis
TAAATTTGGTCTTGGTGTCTACAATTATCTGTTCATGTCTGCTCTGTTTCTTTTATGTCCTATTCATCCCAAGAATATTGAACTTAATGCATCTGCTCCTCGAAGGCGTGAACCATGTGGCGGCCGGTGCTGTTCCTACTGGCTGTGGCGCTAGCGAGTGGGTCTTCCTCGAAGGCGAATCAGAGGGGCGAGCTGTGGGCGGTGCTTGTGGCAGGTTCCTCCTCCTGGATGAACTACCGCCATCAGGTGAGTCTCCTAAGGCGATGTATGGCTTAAAGGTTCAGGCTTACGAGGTACTCCGGTGAAAGGCTTGGTTCCAGGGGCTAATTCCCCCCTAAATAATGAAAGTAGGGATTTCTAAAATTAATCCTTTGCAATTTTACATATATTTTCAGTGTAATGAAAGTAGGGATTTCTAAACATAATCCATTGCAAATCTATATATATATATTTTCAGTCTAATTAAAGTAGGGATTTCTAAAAATAATCCTTTGCAAATGTTCATATATTTTCTGTATAACATGAGACCTTTTAAAAAAGTAATGATCACAACTCGGCGGCGTTTCCTTTCCTCCCCAGGCGGACGTGTGTCACGCCTACCAGATCCTCAACCAACATGGTGTCCCCGACGACCACATTATCGTCATGATGGTCGATGATATTGCACACAACGAAGAGTGAGTGACGTGGTTACTTTGGTGTAAAAGCATTGAATGTGTTTATTACAAACAGTGAAATAACCACACCAGGTGAACATCCACACGTAATTACAAGTAGACGAGGATTAATAGCCAGACGGACAGGGAGGATGAATGCACAGTATATCCGTCCCTAGATCCATAGATCATATGCACAATGCAGTCACAACCCAAGCCGTAGTATATAAAACACGCAATAACTTTGGCTCCATATTACAGGAACCCGACGCCGGGCGTGATCATCAACCGACCCGGAGGACCTAACGTGTACGAAGGCGTCCCGACGGACTACACAGGCAATGACGTGACTCCCGAGAACTTCCTGAAGGTGCTGAGCGGTGACGTCGAAGGAATGAAGGACGTCGGGTCCGGGAAGGTCGTGCGAAGCGGCCCCAACGACCGCATCTTCCTCAACATGGTGGACCACGGCGCCCCCGGCATCTTCGCCTTCCCCTACGACTACCTCAACGCCACGAACCTCACTGACACCATCCTCGGCATGCATCGCGACGGGAAGTTCGGAGAGGTGGGTTTGATCAGGATCACTGCTCTGGTTATTCTTCCTATCGCTCTTTCTCTGTCCCTTCCCCTCTCCCTCTGTTTCTATCTTTCTGTATGTCTCTCCGTCTCTGTCTCTCTCTCTCTATCTCTCTCTCTCTCTCTCTCTCTCTCTCTCTCTCTCTCTCTCTCTCTCTCTCTCTCTCTCTCTCTTTCTCTCTCTCGCCCTCGTTCCCCATCTCATATGCATATCTGCATGAAATGAAGCACGGCCACAGTGAGAAAGAAACATCAACTCCTGACATTTCGAATCAAACTTGACTCCTTATCAGACGGTAAAAATGATCATTCATTTCGGTTCACCATTTGGCCTGGAGTCCAAGTCTGCCTCGAACCTGAACGATTTAGTGTCGTCTTTATGGCTCTGTTTCATTTGAATCTTTATAAACAAGTAGTTCTGTTATTTCGTGCTCACACATCCTAAAATAAATCTGATACGACCCTCTCCTTCCGACAGATGGTGATGTATGTGGAGTCGTGCGAGTCGGGGTCGCTGTTCCACAACCTACTTCCGAAAGATGTTATGGGTGAGACCTCGCGGAGAGATTAAAGACTAATGAATAAACAAACAGAAATACCAAAAGCACTAGATTTTTTCTTTTTTGATACAATAACTATAACGAACCGAGAAGCGAAGTCGATTACAAGATAGGAATTGATGTTGAATATAATTATTTGAGGGATCATGAATATCAGTAACGCAAACATGCTAACCCCCCCCCTCCCCCTCCCCGTTCTCCCGTCCTCCCAGTGTATGCTTTGAGCGCCTCGAGTCCCAACCAGCACTCGTACGCCTGTTACCTGGACACAGAGAGAGACACTTACCTGGGAGACGTATTCAGCGTCAAGTGGATGGAGGACACTGATAGGGTAAGCGGCTTGAACCTTCTTATTTATTCTGGTTTTCCTTTGCCGTGTCTTTTAACTAATATATATATATATATATATATATATATATATATATAATATCAAGTAGTGGGCACTGGGTTTACATGTGTGATATCTGTCACTCGATAACAAGAAAAAAAATCACTTGTGTTTCCCCACAGGAGAACCTGCACCACGAGACGCTGAAGAAGCAGTTCAAGCTCGTGAGGAAGGAAGTGACGACGTCCACCGTGATGCACTGGGGGGAGATCCGCCTCGACCGTCAGCACCTGTCCAAGTTCATGGGGAAGAGGCAGGCGAGTCGGAGCCAGCAGGATGTGTACCTGCCGATCCGCGGGGAGGAAGACCCTTGCCTG
>NC_061849.1:2960124-2962624 GCF_019202785.1 Penaeus chinensis
ACCGATATATATATATATATATATATATATATATATATATATATATATATATATATCATGTGCATGCTTATACCCATAACGCAATACTGCAGGAACCCACGAACGTGAGCACCTTAGTTAAGAGACCGGCAGCCTCACCCTGTCCGTGTCCTCCATCCACTTGATGCTGAACACGTCTCCGAGGAAGGTGTGGAGGTGCTCGTCCATGTAGCAGGCGTAGGATGGCTGGTGGGGACTGGAGGCCGAGACAGCGTAGACTGGAAATGCGCAAGAGAGAGTCGGTTAGGAGGAAACCCTGGAACTGAGGTTTAATATTGTGGATGTCGTTGCTACTGATAGCTCAATCGTTCCTTTTTTTAGAATATGTCTGTCGTCATGGGTGTTATCATGATAATTATAGCATTTCTACGACTACAGCACTTTAGAAGACAAAATAAAACCGGACAGCTTCTGTACATAATTAAAATCCTAGAAACTTAAAAAAAATGGGGGAGCGGACCGTCTTCACCCCCCTGTAGACCCGCCAATGCTAAGCAAACCCACACAAAAGCTCTTACCACCGAGGTCGTCTGGCAGGAGGTTGGAGAACATTGAGCCAGATTCACATGCCTCTACGTACAACACCATCTGAGGGGAACACGAGTAAGGGGAGGTTATTGGGTTAGTGACAAAATTAGTAGCAGTAGTAGTAGTAGTAGTAATGGTAACGGTAATGGTAATGGTAATAGTAATGATAATAGTAATGGCAATAGTAATAATAATAATAATAAAGTAATAATATAATTATGATAATGATAAAATTAACAACAACAACAGTAATAATAATAATAATTATAATAATAATAATAATGACAATAATAATAATAGTCGTAGTAACAACAACAAAAACAACGACAACAATAATAATAATAATAATAATAATAATAATAATAATGAAGATGATGATGATGAGGATAACAACAACAGTAATAATGACACTAAAATGAAAGGAAACAATGCCTTGCGATGCCTACAAAACGAGCGAGCCCGCGACCCGCCTGCCCTCCGCTCTCACCTGCCCGAACTTCCCGTTGCGGTGCATGTCGAGGATGGTTTCGCTGAGCTCGGTGGCCTTCAGGAAAGAGTTGGGGAAGCCGAAGATGCCGGGGGCGCCGTGGTCCACCAGGTTCACGAAGATGCGGTCATCAGGGCCACTGCGCACGACCTTCCCGGACCCGACGCCCCTCAAGCCCTCTGCGTCGCCCCTCAGCACCCTCAGGAAGGTCTCGGGCGTGACGCTCCCGCCGGTGTAGTCCTTCGGGACGCCCTCGTACACGTTGGGTCCGTCGGGTCGGTTGATGATCACGCCCGGGTCGGGGTTTCTGCAGAGTGCATGGCAATTGATATCGTTGGAAATTTTCCCTTTTAAAATTTCACAAAAAAAACACAAATGTATAGTCTCCGTTTTCGTATTAGTGAGATGATGTTTAACTTGTTTTTGTTATAATCAACTGCAATGATAACAAAAATAACGCAAGTGATAAACTTAAAGATAGTGACAATCAAAACAGCAACCTTCCGCTGCTGCTGATTATGACGATGATGATGATGATGATAATAAATAATGAGCAACATAATAACATGGCAACATTAATAATGATAATACTATTAAGAGCAACAACAATAACGATAACAATAAAAACGATAATGATTGTAACGATAACAATCCTAGCCGTTCAAAACAATCATAGCTATCAACATCAAACAATACTTGATTATTATTATCAGTTAACGTTATTTTGATCATTATCATAATCAACAGGGTTTTTATCCACTCTCACGTCAGAAGAGACGACTAACTGAATGAATGGTTAAATTGTTCGATAATATCCCTACGTTACAGGAGGTCGTACTCACTCAGGGTTGTACGCGATGTCGTCTGTCATCATGACAATAATATGGTCGTCTGGCACGCCGTGTTGATGGAGGATCTGGTAGGCGTGACACACATCGGCCTGGGGGGGGGGGGGGGGGAGAGGAACTTGTCTCGATTATGCGCCCTGCTGATGCCATTGCATTCGAGATCTTATACTAACTTTAGATCTTTAAGTTAACATTGAATTAGAAATAAAATTAGATCTTAAAATTGCATCATATGGCATTAAAAGCGTCCCCGCCCCCCCATTAATCTGTGTTAGCACAAACTCCCTCAGAAAACGTGTTTATTTCGTTATCTCTTTGGATTATAATTATTCAAGTGTCCTCCGTCTCACGTTTTACGACCTTGGGCTAAAACCACCATTCGATCTTGCACTGCCTGTCCCCGAGGGCGCTGCGGCCGGGAGGTAACTGACCTGGTGGCGGTAGTTCATCCAGTAGCTCGACCCCGCCACCAGCACCGCCCACAGGTCCCCCTTGTGCTGCCGCGCCCCTGCCACGTCGCCGCCCACAGCCATCACGAGGGCGGCCACCGTCAGCATCTCCAGCGCTCGCCTCATCATGGCCTCGCTCTTTTAACGGA
>NC_061849.1:2980124-2985124 GCF_019202785.1 Penaeus chinensis
GATCCCATGACAGGACCACTAATTTCCTGATATTCTTCCCCTGCGAACTCGGAGTAGCCGAAGTCGCGCACTACTTCACTAGGCTTACGAAGTGGTGTTTCGGCAGCGGAAGTTCATCATCTGTCAAGGCGCTGGTGATCCTCTCGACCGCTCGGATTAGTAAAGAGGCATTTAACATCAAAACTAGCCAGCTTTTTGTTCCTGTTCTTGGCATTCGGAAGACGTCTGTTGAGGCCACCGGAGTTCTTCAGGTGGGAATCACTGAGTGATGTGTGGGGAGCACAGACAATCCCAGAGGTGATCGGTCTCTTTGGTACGCCCGGCTTGTTGTTTACCTTATCGTTGTTATTATTGTTATTATTATTATTATTATTATTATTATTATTATTATTATTATTATTATTATTATTATTATTATTATTATTATTATTATTGTTATTATTATAATTGCTATTATCATAATAGTTGTTAGTATCATTTATCATTATTACCATGAATATTGTCACAATCATTATCATTATTACCATGAATATTGTCACAATCATTATCATTATTACCATGAATATTGTCACAATCATTATTATTATTATCATTATCATTATCGTCATCACCATCACCATCACCATCGTCATCGTCATCGTCATCGTCATCACTATCCTCACCCTCATCCTCATCCTCATCCGTTGTTGTTATTATTACTATTTTTATTATCATCATCATAGCTATTTTTATTTTAATCATTACCGTTATCATTTTCATTATCGTAACATTAAACTAAGCAAGTTTAGGATGTTATCTAAAGAGACGGAATTCACATTTTTCTTTATTATCAGTTGGATTTTATAATCAACTGTGAATTTAGTTCATAAGTGCAGCATTCCATTTAAATATTTTCACAATCAAAAGTAGGCTATTATCTGATCATGTGGATATACCGAAAAAAAATATTAGCACATTCATTCAATATGGCGGAAGGTAAATTATTTGTTCTTTGTATATACTAGTCATCAGGGTGTCATTTCAGGCAATAGAGAGTTTATATTGGGTTTATGTATTGTGCAAGTGGGAAACCTTTGTACTAAAAAGCAGGACCTCTTGTAATTTCATATTTGTAAGTTTCCGATATTTAAAGTCATACATACATACACAAACACACACCCACACACACACACACGCGCGCGCGCATACGCACAAGCAAACAAACACAAGCACACACACACTGTAACCCAGCTTTATATATATGATGTTACTGAAATATGTATGTTAATGTTATTCTGTGTATCTATTTTATAACTTATATAATAATCTCATATATTGTTACACTTATATATTCCCACGCCACACACACACACACACACACACACACACACACACACACACACACACACACACACACACACACACACATATACATATATATATGTGTGTATATATATGTATATATATATATATATATATATATATATATATATATATATACACACACACACACACACACACTAGTTTATATATACACATATGCATATATTCAAATACCCAAAGATAACGAAACTAGATCACGTCACATTGAAAACAAAAATACCAGACAAAGCACCATGTCTTTCCCGTCTTTAAGCTGCTCGTTTCTCATCTCATAGAAGAGAAATGATTGCGAGATGAGGATGCCAAGAAAATGAGTTGTGATATTTCGCGAGTGAAATATTGGTCGAAAAAGAAATGAATATTCGTTGTAGCTGGAAAACGTTGGGATAGTCAGCGGCTCACCATTGTTAAAAGCCCTTGCCTTAAGAATGGATTTTCTTGTGTATCCTTGTCGTTATTGCTATTATTGCTATTAGCATTATTTTTATTGTTATTATTATTATTACTATTACTATAATCATCATTATTATCATTGTATTTATTGTTGAGGCTGATGTTATTATCATATTACTATCAATCTTGCTAACATTGTTCTTATCACTATCACTGTTTATGTTATAATTACTGTTATCATTATTATTATTATTGTTGCTATTATATTGTTATTATTATTATTATTATCATTATTATTATTATTATCATTATTATTATTATTGATATTATCATTATCATGATCATCAATATTATCCTCATCATCATCATCATTATTTATCATTATTGTTAATATCATTATTATCATTATCATTATTATCTTAATTATTATTATTATTATTATTATTATTATTATTTATATATATATATATATGTATATGTATATATATATATGTATATATACATACACATAAACATATACATATATACACACACACACACACACACATATATATATATGTTTATATATATATATAAATAAATAAATATATATATATATATATATATATATATATATATATATATATATATATATATATATGTAAACATGTATGTATGTACGTATGTGTGTATATAGATGTACATATATATATGTATATATATAAATATATATATATATATATACACATATACATATATATGTATATGTATGCGTATATACATATGTTTACACACATAAATATATATATATATATATATATATATATATATATATATATATATATATATGTGTGTGTGTGTGTGTGTGTGTGTGTGTGTGTGTGTGTGTGTGTGTGTGTGTGTGTGTGTGTGTGTGTGTGAGTGTGTGTGTGTGTGTGTGTGTGTGTGTTTATATTTACGCCACCTATAGAAGCCGGCCACTCAATAAACAGCTTTACCAAGCCACTCCGGAAGTCACGTGTGAGGAAACCGTAGTAAGAAATTAGCTTGATCAAGAGCTTGCTTGCATGAAGAGAAAAGGAGAGCAGGGAAGCGGTTAAGCTGTGGCCGGGAAGCACCAAGCACTCAGGCACTCAAGCACTCAAGCACTCAGGCACTCAAGCACAGGAAGCAAGCGAGTTCGTAATCGTGTTCGTGTTCGTGGGTCGGACGGCGTCCACGTGGCTCCGCAGATTAAAACTCTTCGTCGACGCCCGCTTTGGAGGCAGAAAATGTTGCCTGAATGTTGCTGACCTGATGAAAGGCTGGAATATTCATTCGCCTTTGCCGTTCCGTGAAGTGAGAGGTCGTTTTGGGGAATTCGGAAGCGTTCTTTTCCGTTGAGCAAAGGGAAAATGTCGTTGTCCGAGCAAATATGGGTTTGATAATGGTAAAGAAATGCTATGCGTCGCCGGATTTCAACGAGGCGCCGACGAAACGAACAGACGGTGGGTCATATTACACCAATATATTCCGAGAGGAATTTTGTAACTTTGGCCAACTTATTCCCTCGACAGGCCTCCCCTCCCCCGTCCCCCAGCCTCTCCGTCCGAGCCCTACTCCCTCCCCCGCCCCCGCCTGGCGTGGCACCGATGGGGGGGGGGGGGGGCAGAGGGCGTGTGCGCGCGAGGAGGGAAGGCCTGCGAGTGCCAGTCGCCAGGTCACGGCTCCAGTGTGGCGGAGGCTCCCTTCCGCAGCGGTGCGGGGATCTCCTGCGGCCTTGTCTCGTCCCGGCTCTACCACGCGTCCGCCCGCGCCACACGCCGTCCGGAGCCACATGGCCGCCTGGGACGCCCAGGGCTGGCAGGCAGTGATCGGAGGCTCTGGCCCGGATTTCCCTTCGCGACACTTCTCTCGGCAATGGAAGAGCGAGTCGATGGTTATGGCATTATGGTAATGGATTGCAAGTCTACCATAATTCGGTAACAGCTGGAAAATCCATCACTCCGACCATATTACAATTCAATAAATGTACTGTAATACCTCACTTTCCTTTCGCCAAGGAGAACACTTTTCTCAAAGGTGGATCGTATCAACAAGTGGCCGCGCAGTATAATTCACTGCACAGCTGCACCAAGGCAAAACCTCCGACCAGAACAAGACTTGGGGTACATTTACTGAACAGAAAAGCACACTGAAACCACAACAAAAACGCGTAAGCAGTCTTGGCATCTCTTCCGCTCATCTACTAATCTACGTCTTCGCCATGACCGCGACAAGGGGACCTGCAGCATCTCGGCGACGCCTGCTGCACCTGCTGATCATCTGCATCAGGTAGGTCCCGCTGGTGTGCGTGAGCTGTGTGCCGGGGAGGCTGCATGGCGTATCTCTGCAATCGTCATGCAACGCACTTCTCTTCCCGCTCGCTCCTTGTGCTGAGGACTCCTCGCGCCCTGGCAGAGCACCGCCTCGGGCTTTCCACGCGAGGAGTACGTCACACAGCACAGAGATTAGCCACATTCTGAAAAGCTACAACGTGTTTGCGACAAATTCAAAATCGGAAATAAAAAGAAAGAAAGAAAGAAAAATAGATAAATAAAAACAACAACAACAGGGAATCATAACTTTACACTTTAACAAAATTATATGCTACTGTTTTAGAAAAGTCTTTAATCTAATATGTTTGTTGTTTTACTTGAAGCTTATCATTTAAGGTTTCTTGGTAAATAAAAAAAACGACACCGGGTTAGGGGAAATATCTACATTTAATTTTTACGTTCATTCTGGTCATCATAACTTTTGTTAAGCACTTTGGCTATTTTCTGTTTGCTCTTATCAGATGCGACGTGAGAAAGTACAATCTTTTTTTTTTAGTTCTACCAACTTCTCTACGGACTCACGTTATTATTATATTCATATAAATTTTGCGCAGATAGATTTACCAATAACATGTAAAACGCCTTTTTATAAAATGATTAATATATAAAAAAATAAATTAATATAAAGAGAAGTCATCTTCCAGAGGCAAATGAAACGGTCGGTCGAATTCTGTCCTTTTTCCCATCCACCAACAATGCGGAATGGTATATTTAACAGGAATGATATGAATTCAAGTTAAATTTAAAATGTGGATCAAAACACCTTAAGAAGTATTCACGTCAAAGGGAAATTGCAATAGTAAAATGCATGCCTGTGTCGATCATACTTGCAATATGAAAAATATATTATATGATATATTTATATAAAATACAAAGTCGGAACCAATATAAAGGCAAAGATAAAAAAAA
>NC_061849.1:2995124-2997624 GCF_019202785.1 Penaeus chinensis
ATTATTATCATTATTATTATCATTATTATTATTATTATCATCATCATGATTATCATTATTATTATTATTATTATTAATATTATTATTATTATTATTATTATTATTATTTTTGTTATCATCATCATCATCATCGTTATTATTAATTTTCTGATCATCATTTCCATCGCTTCATTCTGATAACTATCGTATTATCGATATTACTTTCATCACTGAAACAGAAATTCCTATCAATATCACTCTGAACTTCCGCTTCCACATACTATTTTATTTAGTATCTATATATATTGTTGTTGTTGTTGTTGTTCATCTTCTTTTCTTTTTCCTTTTTTTCTTTGTTTTTTTCTTTATTTCTTTTTTTTTCTTTTTTTCTTTTTTCATTGCTCAAATACCACTATTCCTTTCATTATCTTTATGACTTTTCTTATTCGTTTGCCACGATATATAGATAGAAAGAGATATAGAAAGATAGATAGAGAGGTAGGTAGATAGATAGGTAGATAGATTGATAGATGGATAGATAGATAAATAGATAGATATATACAGAGATATAGAGATATATAGATAGGTAGATAGATGGATACACACAGACAGATAGATATTTAGATAGATAAATAGATGGATAGATAGACAGACAGATAGTTAGATGGATAGATAGATAGATGAATAGGTAAATATATATATATATATATATATATATATATATATATATATATATATATATAGAGAGAGAGAGAGAGAGAGAGATAGATATATATATTGACTGACTGATAGATGGATATATAGATAGATAGATAGAGAAATCAATAAATAGATGGACAGATTGATAAATAGTGTGACATAGAGCGAGATATAAAGAGAATGAAGTATAGAGATGGGTTGATAGATAGATAGACTGGTAGACAGACAAATAGATAAATAAACAGGTGAATAGACAGACAAATAGATAGATAGACTGTTAAATAGCCAGACTGATAGACAGACTCATCAATCGGCAGATAGATAGATATAGATAGAGACAGGAGAGAGAAAGCTCATAATAAAGTTGAACTGTATTTTGTTCAGAAACACGTTTTATTTTCTCTTTGCTTCGTTAATTATCTATCCGAATCGATTTCATAATCAATACTCATTAAGAAAAAGTGACAGGTATTAGAAAAGTAATCCTTATATATTTCACTGTGCATCTGATTTTGCAACGTGATTCAACAAATTATTGCCGTGTCTGTTCTTTTTCCAGCTTTTAATTTTCGAGTGTTTTTTCCCCGTCCAAATACCGCTGGTCTCTGTCTATCTGGCATTTATACTGCCCCTGTCCGTTTGTCTGTCTGTCACGTTCACTTATTAACTGTCACCATGAGTCTGTGATTTTTCAGGATTTTGAGACTTTTTTATATATATATATTTTTTTATCAGTTTTTGGTACTTCTGTTTGTTTTCCTGTATTTATGTTTTTTTTTATTTATGTGCACATGCGCGTGCATGTGTGTTGCTGTATGCACTTGTATATATATGTGTGCGTGTTTATATGTTTGCATTTGTATATGGAGTGTGTGCGTGTTTATATGTGTGTACTTGTGCATGAATGTGTGTGTTTTTAGGCATTTTATATACCTGGATATGATTGTGTACTTGTAAGCTTTGTGTATATGTATGTGTGTATGAATGTTCCTTTGTGTATCCCTGTGTGTTTTACGCAAGCGTGTTAACCTCCCTCGAGAGCCTGCCCGTCAACTCCCCCCCCCCCCTCCATCGACTAACCCCCATAAACAAGGATCGATGTCTGACCTCATCATATAAATGGCCTTCGAGATCTGTATTGGTTATTTGGAAGGTTGTCGTCACTTGGAAGGACCGACGAAAATCTCTCGAGTGTCGGGTGCTGAGGACTTATCTTGGTCGTTGTGCTCCAAAGGGCGTTGTCAGGGGGTCGGGAGAATCACCAGTAATTGCGACCGTCGAGGGTAGAACTTCGTTGGGCATTGAACGTTGAGACTCCGACAAAATGTTCTTTTCGAGCGCATTTCAAAGAGATGCTTACAAAAAATGGAGGAAAAATCTCGTTTGGCATTGTAATCTTACAAACAAATTTTGTTGCGTGGATTGGTAAGTTACTTAATTGTATCAATAATTTTCTTTTTGTCTCATGAAGTCAACAACGTCAGGCGGTAAATAAAATCTGCAACGTGGACACCTGTATGACAGAATAAATAAATAATAAACACACAAATACAGACATGATGATGTGTGTGCATTTCTCGTGTATGTCTGTGGTCGTCATACGCGGTTGCATGCATGTACGTGTAAGCACATGCAATTAAGGAGAAGCCGTAACACTGTGGAATGCAACGCTGAAGATGATATCGACAGGAAGCTGGAGATAGTCTGGAGTTCTGCAGATACTCAGGCTGTCGATGAGTTTGTAGCCTGCTGTTTAGGGATTTTTTTTTTCAAAGCTTGTTCCCACTTATTTTTCTATAGTCGCGCTTCTCAATAGAAAACG
>NC_061849.1:3005124-3007624 GCF_019202785.1 Penaeus chinensis
TTCTCTCATCCCTCTCTTCCATTACGGTTATGGTTATTGCTGTTCGTGTTGGTCTTGGGTATTGCGATACTTAACGTTATTATTGTTATTTATCGTTGTTATGCTTATGGCTGGAGATTGGAATTGATATTATTGTTATTATCTGATTTTATTATTGTTGTTGTTGTTGCTGTTATTATTATCATCATCATTTTTATAATATTATTATTACCATTATTATTAGTAGTATTATTATCGTACTGGTATTGTTATATCATATCATTATTATCATTATTATTATTATCATTGATATTATCACTGATATCATTATATCATTACTATCACTATCTTACCATGATTATTATCTTTATTATTACTATTATTATTATTGTTATTATTATTATTATTGGTATTGCTACTGTTATTATCATTAATATTATCAATATTATTATTGTTATTGTTATTATTATTATCATTATCATTATCATTATTATTATTGTTATCTTTATTGGTATTATTATTGTTGTTATTATTTCTTATATTATCGTTGCTCTTGTTATTATCATTATCATCATTACCATCATTATTTTTATTGTTATCATTATTACCGCCCATTTTTGTTATCCTTACTATTATTGTCATCACTTTTATCATAATCGTTATTAATTATTATATATTTGGGTTCATTAACTAACGCTAATCAAGGAAATCTCGTTATATTAGTCAGAGAAAAGAAAGAACTGGCAACTCACTTCGGACTCTGAACCACTCCAATTTTCCAAGTATCTTTTAACATAGAAAAAAAAATCACGTTTAAGGTAGAAAAGTTCAACAAGAGTAAATGTGAAATGTTAAACATAAATCTTGAGAATTCAAATCTTATATAAATATAAGTAGTAAGTGTCAGATGATTGTAATAATAACAATAAGAAAATAAATGAAAAGAATCGGAGGGAATGAGTTGCCATTAGTGTTTTTTTTAGGTATTGTTATTACTACCATTATTATTTTATAAGTTATTTTCGTCTTTGCTATTATTATTATTGCCATTACCTTTATACATTATCCTTATCATTACTTCTTTTATCACTGTGTATTTATGTTACTGCTTTTATGTGATAAAGATAATTTAAAAAAATAAGAACACACACACGCACGCACGCACACACACACACACACACACACACACACACACACACACACACACACACATGTAAACCCCATCAGCTCTGCAATCTTGGCAGTGCCTCAACATGCAAATGATGACCAGTTACAGCTGCATAACTAACCTCACCTTTGCAAGATTCCCCTGAGTCGTTAATGAACTTTGAGCCTCATGCTAAATGCGCGCGTGCTTGTGTGTGTGTGTGTGTGTATGTATGTGTGTGTGTGTGTGCGTGTGTGTGTGTGTGCGTTATCATTCTCTTGACAGAAATGATGAGAATGAGAATGACAATAATACTGATGACGATATTAATTTTAATTACGATATTGATATTAACGATGATAATGATAGGAGTAATAAAGATTATAATGATAATGATAATATTAATAATGATAATCTATAATAATAATAATAATAATAATAATGATAATAATAATAATAATAGTAATGATCATTATAATAATAACAATAATAGTAATGATCATTATAATAATAATGATAACAATAATAATAATAATAATGATAACAATAATAATAATAATAATGATAAAATACTACTTCTACTACTACTACTACTACTAATTATTATTATTATTATTATTATTATTATTATTATTATTATTATTACCAACATTACCATTATCCGTGCTATTATCATTATCGTTATTATTATAATGATATTGATGATGGTAATGATAATACTAATAATGACAAAAAAGTAATAGAAACAATGGTAAGAGAATGAAGATGATGATAATTATAATATTAATAATGATAGTGATGGTAGTGATGTTATTATTGATAATAATGATAACAACACGAATAACAATAGTAATAATGGTAATAATAGAAATGATAGGAATGATAACAACAATAACAGTAATTATCTACTTCTACTTCTAATAACAAGGATAATTATAACAGACACTAACTACAAAGCCGTGATAACAAATATAAAGACACTATTTAACAACACGCACTGCCTGTGATCCCAAGAGAGGGAGCGAACAGGCAACCTTCCGTAGCAAGGAAGTGTCAGCAGGAGTCTGAGCTGTGCAAACAGGCGGCGTCAAACAGGGTCTCTGTGTCAACGCTCATCCCAGAAGACTCCCGCGGCAACTAAACAGGGATGTGCTCTTCATGGGGAGACGCTGCTGTTCTTGGACTGAGGTTTTGTAGGGAATAATATTAGTCTCTTTTGAGTCTTTTAGTTGGTGACTTGCTTGTATATTTTTGTGGGGTTATTTTGTGTTCGTGTATCTGCTTTTAGGCTTTACTTTTATTTCGTGTTTCATGTGATTCGGTGGTTTGATGTATTTTTTTTATTTTTTTTATCTTCGCTTTGGTTGTGATCTA
>NC_061849.1:3012624-3015124 GCF_019202785.1 Penaeus chinensis
GGCCTGTCTACCTTCTCTTGACTTGATTTGCCTTCCTGATTCCTCTTCTGTCTGGTCTTCTGCGTGTGTAACTATTCATTTAATCCATCCATTTAATTCTTTCATAAGAAACATATAGTGTTTATGACTAGGTGTCTGTCTTGCCCCAGATCAAAGACATTCTCTCGGTCTTTCCATTTCTCCCTGTGTGTTTCTCTCTCTCTCTCTCTCTCTCTCTCTCTCTCTCTCTCTCTCTCTCTCTCTCTCTCTCTCTCTCTCTCTCTCTCTCTCTCTCTCTCTCTCTCTCTCTCTCTCTCTCTCTCTCTCTCTCTCTCTCTCTCTCTCTCTCTCTCTCTCTCTCTCTCTCTCTCTCTCTCTCTCTCTCTCTCTCTCTCTCTCTCTCTCTCTCTCTCTCTCTCTCTCTCCTCTCTCTCTCTCTCTCTCTCTCTCTCTCTCTCTCTCTCTCTCTCTCTCTCTCTCTCTCTCTCTCTCTCTTCTAACCTTTTCTTCTAATCTTTAGACGGAATAGATCAAGCAGTAAACATGAAGTACTTGAGGTGTAAATTGCCTCGAAAAGTCAGATCTAATTAATCATTACCATTTTTATGTGTTTTTTTTTCTGAATTTTTCTCTCGCGTGTTCATTTTTTTCTCTTTTATCTCCAATCTTATAAAAAAAAAAAAAAAAAAAAAAAATCCGTACTCATTAACATTCCGTATTCCGCTTTGATTAGCTACCACAAGGCAAATCCTCAATCTCCTCGGGCCTTCATCTAACAATCATTGAACAGAAATATGAAGAGAATTAAAAAAAGAAAAGAAAAGAAAGAGTATAGCAAGAAAGAAATCAATAAAAAATACACATTCTTTGCGTAGACATAATAACAGAACTGGATTTTCCCGCCAAAGGGTGAAAGCGAGATTCCAGATTCTCTCTTGGCTTCGGGATCGGCTTGCATTACGACGATCGGATCCCACTCAGGGCGTCCGATTCGAATCGAAGGCAGACTGAGGCGGAGAAAAGGGCACTCGGTCTCGCTGTTATTGTTTTCTCGGTTCGCTGTGCTTTGGATTAAAAAGTCCGTAAAATATGAAGAAAGGACGAGTAAGTTATTATGTAAAAATGCACACACACACACACACACACACACACACACACACACACACACACACATGATTTGTAAGATGACACACACACACACACACACACACACACACACATATATATATATATATATATATATACATATATACATATAAATACATAAAAAAATAAATAAATAAATATATATATGCATATGTATATACATACGTACATAATACATATGAAAATATATATCTATCTATCTATCTATCTATCTATCTATCTAGCATGTGATAAGCTATTTTACAAATCATGATGGAAAGGTGTAGTAAGGAAACTCATAGATCAGTTCCTCGTTTCGTAGCTGCTACAAATCAGCCCCCCCCCCCCCCCACAACCACCATAGCACCATAGTACCCCCTAACATGTGTCTAGTTATTAGGATGCAAATCAGATCCTCGCTGATGCCCTGAAGCGGTTAGATCGTCAGGGATTTTAAGGCGTCTGGATCCTTGAGAAGATATTGGCAGAGTGTAGAGTGTATAGAACAGTTCCCAAAATAATTGAAATGGCAAATATTGCAATTGAGTACAGCCAAAATCGACTAAAATTCGGAAAAAAAAATCATAGAAACAAATATGAAAAGAGAAGAAAAATATTTGATAATCTAGGGAGATCCTTCTTCGGCTTTCCGTCAAGACTTTTATATTAAAGGAAAAGTCTAGTTCTTTCACGTATACTCTAATCATAGTGTCTATGTATCTATCTTTATTTTTTTTTTTTTTTTTTTAGCAAAGAGGTTCCCGTTCAGAAAGAAAGGGATGCGAAATCTGCTTTCTTTGTCGACCATCTGTTTGTTTACCAACTGTTTCCCAGGTTCATAAATGGCTGAAAGTCAAAGTAATGTCGTGTTCGAATCCCTTTCACTTTGGTTTAAAGGATTCACAACGATCCAAGAGGGTCAGTTACACGATTACAAGCGGCCTGGATTGTAATTTCACTTCGAATTCGTAACAAACGATGCATGTAGTGATTTGAAACAACAGGTTACACTTAATGTATTGAATTTTTATATTAAGACATTTCATTCTTAAAAACATGATCGGATTGTTATGATGTAGTAACAATAATAACAATGATATCTATATATATCAATAGTAATCAAGATTATGATGATAAGCATTATATTGATAACAAGAATAACAATAATGGTGATAATAATAACAATGATAATGATGATAATAACAACAATACTAATAATAACAACAATAACAACAGCAGTGATGATAATGAAACAATAATAATGATAATAATGATAGAAATAATGATACAATTAATAATAATGACAGTGATGATAAAAATGTAGTGATAATGATAATAATAATAATTATAGTATTAAAAATAACTATAATGATTATGATAATAATGATAATGATGA
>NC_061849.1:3020124-3022624 GCF_019202785.1 Penaeus chinensis
TTACAGACCTTCGAGATACAGAGTACTATCAAACACTAGCTCATGTAGAGTCCTGTGGACCCGTCAGCAGCTGGCGCCATGATCAGGCCCCTTCACACAGCTGCCGCCGCCGCTGGGACACGCGGTAACACACCACTGACCGCCACTGGGACACGTAATGAGACAACGCTGATCGATGCTTCATTAGGACTCACTAGCAACAGTAATTAGTAGCCTGTTCATTCCGCTGGCAGTTGCGTATCAAAGCGACGTTACATGTTACAGACGTGACTCCTGAAGCAATGTTTGTCCTGACGTGCTTCAACGTGTATTGGCATATCCGTGGGTCCTTCCCTCAACACACCCGTTCCTTATTAATTCAGCGTTTCACCCTAGTTTTGAGACAAGAGTTCTACATAACTAAGAGTGGCATTGTTTTATAAATATTGCATGTCTTCAATAGAAACAGAGGTACAAATAATTCCATGGACATAATACTATTATTAAAAAAAAAACAATTTTTCTATAACCTGATCTTTACTCTCTCTCTCTCTCTCTCTCTCTCTCTCTCTCTCTCTCTCTCTCTCTCTCTCTCTCTCTATCTATCTATCTATCTATCTATCTATCTATCTCTCTCTCTCTCTCTCTCTCTCTCTCTCTCTCTCTCTCTCTCTCTCTCTCTCTCTCTCTCTCTCTCTCTCTCTCTCTCTCTCTCTCTCTTCCTCTCTCTCCCCCATTCTCTATCTTTGCCCCCCCCCCCCCACACATATATCTGAAAACGACCAGCATGCACGCTCTAAATAATCCCGTGCAGGTCATGTGCTATAAATCGGAACAGGATAGAACAATGAAAGAATTAAAAGCAACATTTCATTCCATTACAGATGCGGAACCAGCCCATGTAACCTGCGCTTGTGCATATTTTCAGTATAGAAGCTATATATTCATATATGTGTGGATTTCCCGCTTTCCCTCTGATTGTATTTATATCTAGTATCCATTTTATATCCATCTGCGTATTTCTTTTATCATGATCCTTTCATGCCTCGTGTTTATTCAGCTCCCTGTGTACTTGTCCTTCTTGCCCACCACCTATTTCTAAGCCTCACTTGGCCAAAAAATCTAAGTCCTAAGATTAGAATACGAATGGCAATATCTGAAACCTAGCATTCAGTTTGGAGGGATTATTAGAACAGCAAGTGAAGCTGGCCACTGTTTTATCATTTACGGAGCAGAAACGTCGATCTACAGAGTGATACCTTGTTAGTGAAACCCTGTTGCCTCCAGGGCAGTCGGTTTTAAATGCTAACGCTGTTCTACTCCATTTGATGTTACAGGAGTGACTCCATTATGTTTCCGAAGTCTGCGCACTGTACCGTGAGATGCCCGTGCTTAACGATGTTTGTCACCTGTCACGTTCGCTCATGACGAAAAAGAGGAATGGAGAACATATGCACACACACAAACACACACACACACACACGCACCCTTACACGTACACACACAGACATACACACACACGCACAAATAAATAAATACACACATTTCGCCGTGACGCTCGCCCTGCCGACTTCTAGCCCTTAACCTCGGTCTCTCTTCTTATACAATCTGATTTATTATGCCTTCTTACTAAAACACACTAATTATTATGATCATTTTTTTTTTTTTTTTATGATTTCCTGCTCTTCCGAACCGTTTGTTAGCACGGGAAACACGTACCGATACAACTTTCATAGTGTCCCATTAGTTTTTACGATAATATTCAGTTTATCAAAAGCTTTCCATCCCACCGAAATTATTCTCCTTGCTTCTTGATTTTGTGGGGTTATTTAAACGTCTCATTTGCTCCTAATACGTTTTATGATCAGCTTCTTCAAAAATAAATTTTCAAGCTTAGAATACCCTTTGTTGTCATCATTTTGTATCAATATAATGTCAGTTGAGCAAAAGTTACTCTTGAATTAAATACAGGATCTGAAAATGTGTTGTTTAGAGTTTTTACGAACAAGTGCAAATATCACTGGCACTCCCTAAATTAAGAACCATTGGGTAAGTTGTTCACCGTCTTTTTTTTTTTTTTCTCCCTGGAACAGTATAAATCATTAAACAAATAATGGGTAAAATGGTTTCTCCTTGCTGTGTGTGTGTACATATTTATGCATGTATGTATATATGTATGCATGCATGTATGTATATACGTATGTATGTATGTATTTATGTATGTATGTATGTACGTATGTATGTATGTATGTATGTATGTATGTATGTATGTATGTATGTATGTATGTATGTATGTATGTATGTATGTATGTATGTATTTATGTACGTATGCATGTGTAAGCTGAAAAGCCAGAGGAATACCGGGCGAGTCCTCCTCCGTCAACCGGGCAACTCACGGAAATTAGCTGCGTGATCAATACCTCGGCAAAGGATTTCAATGACCCGACATCTCCGTCCTCCGAATCTCCCAGATTGTTTGCAGAACAGAGCCCGGCCTGATCCTTGCCGATGAAACACTCCT
>NC_061849.1:3035124-3050124 GCF_019202785.1 Penaeus chinensis
TTCGGATCATTTCCCTAAATGGAATGAGTCTGAATCCATTTAAGGAAGGCCAAGAAAGATGGAAGCAGAGAGAGAGAGAACTAACTGATACCTCGAGGACGCGCGGCGCTGATACCTCGGCGCGCCTTTGTCATGTCTTCCCCCGGGATCAAGGAACGAGAGGGGGACAAGTATGACACCCCCCCCCCTCCCCCCCTCTCTCCCCCCTCTCCCCCCCTCCTTCCCCCCTTCTTCTCAGGGGCTTTACCTTTAACCAATTCCCTTCACACCTCTCTTTCTCCGCGTTATTATTTTTTTTCTCGGTCTTTCTTTCTTCTTTTTCTTTGCTCGTCGTGTGTCTCTCTCTTCTTTTTTTTCTTAAGCTGGTTTTCTCTTAAGACTTTTTTCTCGTTCTTTAATTTTTTTTATGAGGTGTCCTTTCTTATCATCTCTTTTTCTCGCTATTAATCACCTTTTTCTCTTCGCCTCATTTATCATCAAAACCTTCGTTTACCCTTTCCCTCTGCTCCCCATTCCCCTGAAAAGTAAGTTGAGTCGCCCCTTCGTCCCGTCGTCCCTGAATACGGTCGCTCTCCCTCATAAAGATATTGTTTTCGACCGGCACGCGCGCCCTTGCCCCTTCCCCTCCCCTTCCATGGCGTGGCCTTTCCCCCCCCCCCCCCTCCCCCCCCTTCCCTTCCGTGGTGCATCCAACCCTCTCTCTCTCCCTTCCACTGCGACCCCTCTCTTTCTCTGCCCTTCTACTGTTGCCCCTCCCATTTCACTGAGTGCCCCTACCCTTCCCTCCCCTTTTTCCTGAGTCCCCCCCCCCCCTCCCTTCCTTTCCTGATGCCCCCCCCCCTCCCTCCCCTTTTAGGGTGCCCCTCCCCCTCCCTCCCCTTTCACTGAGAGCGCCCCTCCCCCTCCCTCCCTTTCACGGAATGCCCCTCCCCCTCCCTTCCTTTCACTTAGTGCCCCTCCTCCTCCCTCTCCTTTCACTGTGTACCCCTCCCATTCCCTCCCTTTGACTGCGTGAAGCTCTCCCTCCCTCCCTTTCCCGACTGGGTCCCCTCTCTCCCCCTTTTTCCCCTGCACCTCCTCCCCTTCCTCCCCCTTCCACTGTGTGCCCCTCCCCCTTCCTTCTCTTCCACTGTGTGCCCCCCCTCCCTGCCCTTCCCCCTCCCCCCTTTCCTGGCCCCCCCCCTCCCCTTGCCCTTAAACTGTGTGCTCCCCCTCCCTCCCTCCTTTCCATGGCGTGCGTGCATTGGGTGGAAACTTCAGGAGGGCAAAAGTAATGTCTATCTGCCGGGTCGTCTGATGCGTCTGCACGTGCATTGTGGTGCTTCGGAATCCTTTCCTTTTTATATCTTCGTTGTGGGTCGCGTCGGTCTGAATGTTTCTCTCTTTCTCTCTTTTTTTATTGGAGCGATTATACTGTTACCGTGTGAGGGGGATTTTTTTTTTTTTCTATTCTCTGTCTCTCTGTCTCTTTTTCTCTCTCTTTGTGTTCTTTTTTTTTTTCGATTTCTTTCTCTCTCCTTCCATCTTCTTGTTTTTTTCTCTCTTTTTCTCTTTCAGTCTATCTTCTTCTCTTCTCCTCTCATCTCTTTTCTCTCTCACCTCTCTCTCTCCCCACTTCTCTCTCTCTTCTTTCCCTCTCTCCTCTCTTTCTCCCTTTTCCCCTTCTCTCTCTCTCTCTCTCTTCTTTCTCTCTCTCTCTACCTCTCTTCTTTCTATTTCTTTTTTCTCTCTTTCTCTTAGTTTGTATATCTGTTTCTCAGTTTGTCTTCCTCAGCCTCTCTCCTCCTGTCTGGCTCCGACTCCGGTCCACAGAGATTCTTGAACTGTTTGCCTAACTGGGCCTGATGATCGGTTGGGTCAATTGACCACAATGTAAATCTATCAGGACCTTTTTTCAGATGACTTTAACCTGTGTATGTTGTTTGTTTGTTTGCTGGTTTGTGTATGTGTGTTTATGTTTGTGTGTGTGTGTGTGTGTGTGTGTGTGTGTGTGTGTGTGTGTGTGTGTGTGTGTGTGTGTGTATGTGTGTGTTTGTCCGCGTGTGAATGTGTTTGTGTGTAAGTATTCGTATTCTCATATATATATATATATATGTGTGTGTGTGTGTGTGTTTGCGTGTATGTGTGTGTGTGTCTGTATGTGTGTTTGTCTGTGTGTGTGTGTGTGTGTAAGTATACGTATACTTATATATATGTGTATGTATGTATATATGTATGTATATGTGTGTGTGAATGAGTGTAACTTACATACATACACCATGTAGCTCTGCATTATCGACCAATATGTTTATGACCACATTCTTGCTAAATGAATTATTCTTTCTGTTTTGAGGGACTGGAATTTTGGAAATTTCTTCAGATTATCTCTTTCCTGCGAAGAAGATCGATTATGAACGCCATATTCTACGCACAGTATAAACTTCCCAAAGGCCTCACGTAAACTCCCTTCATATTTTCCTTTTCTTGTCGCAAATGTTTCTTAGTATCCCCTTGAGTGTCTTCATCAAATGTCCGGTTTCTCATCTTTTCGGAAAGAGAGATATAATCTTTCCCAGAAAGAATAATTTCGTAAGATCTCCCGTGATTGTTCAAGTGGAAAGAAACGGAAATTCTATACTATTGGTTGCCTTAATGTCAGCGTAGGAGGCGCTCTGTTTGATCTGTGACCAAAACTGTAATAAACAGAATAAGACTATAATAATTTTCAGTGATTCTTCCGTCCGTATTTACGATTACAAAAAGTGATCACTATAATCTCAGTACATTCATGGGCACACACAAACGCATGTTTATTGAACACAAATGGTCTCTTTGTTGTTGTTTATATATAAAAAACAAACATCATACGGTTGTCGCTGAGTACTTATTGATCTCATATTCCTCTCTAAGCTCAGGTACTTAATAGTAGACACGTCATTATAGTGGATGTGTAATAATGCCTGTGGGAGGAGATAGCGAAGTAGAGAGAGAGAGAGAGAGAGAGAGAGAGAGAGAGAGAGAGAGAGAGAGAGAGAGAAGAGGGAGACGAGAGAGACAAGAGACGAGAGAGAGAGACGAGAGAGACGAGAGAGAGAGACGAGAGAGACAAGAGAGAGAGAGAGAGAGAGAGAGAGAGAGAGAGAGAGAGACAGAGAGAGACAAAGAGACAAAGAGAGAAGGAAAGAGAGAGAGATAGAGAGAGAGAGAGACAGAGAGACGAGAGAGCGAGAGAAAGAGAGAGAGACGAGAGAGAGAGAGAGACGAGAGAGACGAGAGAGACGAGAGAGACGAGAGAGACGAGAGAGAGAGAGAGAGAGAGAGAGAGAGAGAGAGAGAGAGAGAGAGAGAGAGAGAGAGAGAGAGAGAGAGAGAGAGAGAGAGAGAGAGAGAGAGAGAGAGAGAGAGAGAGAGAGAGAGAGAGAGAGACGAGAGAGAGCGAGCGAGAGAGAGAGAGAGAGACGAGAGAGAGAGACGAGAGAGAGAGAGAGAGAGAGAGAGAGAGAGAGAGAGAGAGAGAGAGAGAGAGAGAGAGAGAGAGAGAGAGAGAGAGACGAGAGAGACGAGAGAGAGAGACGAGAGAGAAAGGGCGAGAGAGTGTGAGAGAGAGAGAGAGAGGGAGAGAGATAGATAGATAGATAGATAGATAAATAGATAGATAGATAGATAGATAGATAGATAGATAGATAGATAGAGAGAGAGAGAGAGAGAGAGAGAGAGAGAGAGAGAGAGAAAGAAAGAACTAAAGGGGAAGAGACACACACAAAAAGAAAATGGTAGACAAACAACAGAAAGATAAACAGAAAAGTCGTTTTTGTTCGTTCAAGTTCTCTTATAACGAAAATAATATAAGCAGTAAATTCGGAGACTAACATATATGAAACAGAACAGACAGACAGACAGACAATGCGAGGGGAAAAGTTTTGCCTCTTTTCCCCCACCCTTTCTTTTTTTTCAGGCCCTATATGTAAAGCCCACTACCCCTTATGATTAAAGGGATCATTGATTTTAATGAGTAGGGTTTTTGGTCGGAATAAACACCTTATGTCCTGCCTATTACATGACTTAATGGTTTACTAAAAAACGCTTTTTTTCGCTTTTAAAAGGGTTTAGGGGCGTTATTCCGTGGAGGTTAAATAAACGAATATCTGCTTTATTCATGTGTAAATAGTGAAAAAGTTTACTTGAGTGTGGCATATATGCAAAAGAAAAAAACAATACAAATTTTACCCCTTGGCCCTCTTTTGTGTTTGTGTTGTGTGTGGTTGTTTTGGGGGTAGTGTACTGATTTGGGTGATGTCAATGTGGTGTGTGTTATTTTGTGTCTGGCGTATGTATGTATGTCTATCTGTCGTCTGTTTTCTGTCGCTGCTTTGAAGTATGTTCCCCATTCATACTGAGACAGGACCACACTAACCCCCGAGGAGGCTACCGAGGCGCTGCTGAGGCGCGGGTGCCCGGCGGCGATCACTCATCCGGCCATCGGGGTCGTTCGCCAAAGCACGTCATTAGTTTCAAATTACCCGCCAAGAGCAGCCGTTTAGGGAAGACTGCTTATCACTTCATTTGATGTTTTATTGCTTGTTTTGAATTTCTCTGGTGGTCTATTGATTTTTTTTTTTCTCTGCCTCTCCCTCTCTCGTCTCTCTCTCTCTTTCTCTCTCTCTCTCTTTCTCTCTCTCTCTCTCTCTCTCTCTCTCTCTCTCTCTCTCTCTCTCTCTCTCTCTCTCTCTCTCTCTCTCTATATATATATATATATATATATATATATATATATATATACATAATATATATATACATATATATAATGTATTATATAAGATATATATATATATAATATATTATGATATATATATATGTATAGATAATGTATAATATATATTACACACACACACACACACATACATATATATACATACATACATATATATATATATATATATATATATATATATATGTCTATATAAATGTATCTATATATCTGATCATTCCATCTAAATAGAGAGAAGAGAGAGAAAGAAAGAAAGAGAGAGAGAGAGAGAGAGAGAGAGAGAGAGAGAGAGAGAGAGAGAGAGAGAGAGAGAGAAGGAGATAGAGAGAAATAAAGAGACAGAGACGCAAGCAGACAGACAGACAGAGAGAGAGAGAGAGAGAGAGAGAGAGAGAGAGAGAGAGAGAGAGAGAGAGAGAGAGAGAGAGAGAGAGAGAGAGAGAGGGGGGGGGGCAAACAGACAGACGGAGAGACAAGAAGAGAAAGATACAGAGAGACAGAGACAAACAGACATACAGACAGACAGACAAAGTCAAAGAGACAGAGACGCAGAGAAAGAGAGATCAGGAAAGCCCAAAATAAAGAAAACGAGCCACACAGCTAAGGGTAACTGCGACATATTCATAAAAGCATTTCCTCGTGGTTTCCTTCCCGCCGCCAATGGAGCACAGAAAGCGGAATACATTTAAATTCAACACAGCAAATCAGATTCTGTTATGTGATTTGGTAACGGCAATGGCTCCGGGGGGGGGGGGGGGGGGGGGGGGAGTGCAGGAATAAGCGGATAAAGAGACCAGAGAGTGAGGGAGGTGAGGGGACGAGGGAGTGAGGCGAGGGAGTGAGGGGACGAGGGAGTGAGGCGAGGGAGTGAGGCGAGGGAGTGAGGCGAGGGAGTGAGGCGAGGGACGAGGCGAGGGAGTGAGGGAGTGAGGGGACGAGGGAGTGAGGGAGTGAGGGGACGAGGCGAGGGAGTGAGGGAGTGAGGGGACGAGGGAGGGAGGGAGTGAGGGGACGGGAGGGAGTGAGGGGACGAGGGAGTGAGGGAGTGAAGGGGACGAGGAGTGAGGAGTGAGGGACGAGGGAGTGAGGGAGTGACGGGGACGAGGGAGTGAGGGAGTGAGGGGACGAGGTGAGTGAGGGAGTGAGGGGACGAGGCGAGTGTGAGGGAGTGAGGGGACGAGGCGAGGGAGTGAGGGAGTGAGGGGACGAGGCGAGGGAGTGAGGGAGTGAGGGGACGAGGGAGTGAGGGAGTGAGGGGACGAGGGAGTGAGGGAGTGAGGGGGACGAGGGAGGAGGGAGTGAGGGGACGAGGGAGTGAGGGAGTGAGGGGACGAGGGGAGGGAGTGAGGGAGGAGGGGACGAGGCGAGGGAGTGAGGGGACGAGGCGAGGAGTAGGGACGAGGCAGGGAGTGGAGGGGACGAGGCGAGGGAGTGAGGGGACGAGGCGAGGGAGTGAGGGGACGAGGCGAGGGAGTGAGGGGACGAGGGAGTGAGGCGAGGGAGTGAGAGGACGAGGCGAGGGAGTGAGGGGACGAGGCGAGGGAGTGAGGGGACGAGGGAGTGAGGCGAGGGAGTGAGAGGACGAGGCGAGGGAGTGAGGGGACGAGGGAGTGGAGGCGAGGGAGTAGAGGACGAGGGAGTGAGGCGAGGGAGTGAGGGCGAGGGAGTGAGGGGACGAGGCGAGGGAGTGAGGGAGTGAGGGGACGAGGGAGTGAGGCGAGGGAGTGAGGGGACTAGGGATTGAGGCGAGGGAGTGAGAGGACGAGGGAGTGAGGCGAGGGAGTGAGGCGAGGGAGTGAGGGGACGAGGCGAGGGAGTGAGGGAGTGAGGGGACGAGGAGGGAGGGGAGTGAGGGGACGAGGGAGTGAGGCGAGGGAGTGAGGGAGTGGGGCGAGGGGACGAGGGAGTGAGGGGACGAGGGAGTGAGGCGAGGGAGTGAGAGGACGAGGGAGTGAGGCGAGGGAGAGGACGAGTCGAGGGAGTGAGGGGACGAGGGAGTGAGGCGAGGGAGTGAGAGGACGAGGCGAGGGAGTGAGGGGACGAGGCGAGGGGACGAGGCGAGGGGACGAGGGAGTGAGGGAGTGAGGGGACGAGGGAGTGAGGCGAGGGAGTGAGGGGACGAGGGAGTGAGGCGAGGGAGTGAGAGGACGAGGCGAGGGGACGAGGGAGTGAGGGAGTGAGGGGACGAGGGAGTGAGGCGAGGGAGTGAGGGGACGAGGGAGTGAGGCGAGGGAGTGAGAGGACGAGGCGAGGGAGTGAGGGGACGAGGCGAGGGAGTGAGAGGACGAGGCGAGGGAGTGAGGGGACGAGGCGAGGGGACGAGGCGAGGGGACGAGGGAGTGAGGCGAGGGAGTGAGGGGACGAGGCGAGGGAGTGAGGAATGAGGGGACGAAGCGAGGGATTGAATGATAATGATGATGATAATAATAATAATAATAATAATAATAATAATAATAATAATGAATTATAATGATAATAATAATGATTATTATTATTAATAATAATATGGTTATTATTATTATCATTATTACTATTGTTATTATCATAATATTATTATTATTATCTTAATAGTTGTTATTATTATCTTCATCATTGTTATCACTATTATTATTATCATTATTATTATCATTATTGTTATTACTATTATTATTATTATTACTCTTATTCTAATTATTCTCATTATTCCCTTTATTATCACTAATGACTATGAACATTGTTTTCATTATCATTAATGCTATAAATGTTACATCATTACTATCATCATAATGATAATCATTGTTGTTACTTTTAGA
The DNA here is from genome assembly GCF_019202785.1 of Penaeus chinensis. Classification (NCBI taxonomy): domain Eukaryota; kingdom Metazoa; phylum Arthropoda; class Malacostraca; order Decapoda; family Penaeidae; genus Penaeus; species Penaeus chinensis. The sequence goes on from NC_061849.1 coordinate 3,042,664, forward strand.
ATTTTCACTTGTAACAGTAACATTTTAATACTATTGCCATCATTATTATTAGAAAAAAAGTTGGATATTATTATAATCTTTACTGTAGTTTTTATGATCATTATACATTGCAGCTATCACTATGACCTTTATCATCACTTTCATTATTACTCGCAGTAATTATCATTATCACCATCACCATCACCATCACCATTACCATTACCACCATCACCAACAAAATTACCCTTATCACCAACACCATTACGATCATGACTATAATCATTTCTCGAGGGCTGCGAGCAAAGCAACAGAACGACTGTAAACACGTGTATCTGCCAAAGGAAACGAGACGCATCGGGGATCCATCTGCAGTCACCTTTAAATTTTGCTTCGAGGCATCTCATATTTTCCGTGTCTGTATATTTTCTCTTTCTTATTCTTGTTATGTGTAGTTATCAAAAGTGTTTACTCAGTTTTTAAAAAAGAAGTATATTCGTAGCTTCAGATGTATTGTTAAAAGTGGAGGAAATCGACTTAAAACGATGTAAGAATGATATATATACAGTATGAGGACTAAAATTCGCCGGGAAGCTTATGTTCCGAAGATCACTCTATGCCTCGACAATCCTTTTCATGAGCTTCCCAGCGGATCCAGTGAGCTCTCTCAGGTCAGCGGACTCGGGGGCCATTGTAGGTCGGGGCCGGGACAGCCTGCTCTCTCGCTCCCCTTTGCAGGTAGCAACGAGGTCTTGGGGAGAGGACCCTTGCTGTTTGTTTGGCAAAGGGGAATGTAAGCGACTCGTATTTCAGGGGCCAGCGTACGTCTTGTTTTGTTTGGGTTGTGATGATCTCTGCACCTCCTCACTTGGCCTGCCACATCTCAGCGCAGGCAAAAACACACGTCCGTTTTCTTACATTCCTCAGATTCTTCAGTACGCTTTGTCTATATTTCTGTCTGTATGTGTCTATCCTTCTTCCATATCTTCCACATTTTCCCCTCTCATTGCCTTACTTCTTTTTCTTCCTTTTTCCCCCTATCAGCCTTATTTAAGTGTCTACCTTTCATTCACACCCTCTTTCTCACTCCCTTCTTCCAATGCCTCTTTTATTTCTACCAGCCTTACATTTGGCTTCGATGTGTTAACCAACTCGCAGAGATTAAACAAAAACGAAATTCATCCTTGGGGACCACAGCGCTGCGGTCTAATGCCATACACACACAACCCATCGGCAGTAATGAATACTTTTAAGTACTTAACCCAGCTAGTTTATCACCGACCGACACAACACTTAAAAAAACGAAAAGTCCATTCTTGAATTTAAACGAAAAGTTAATCGCAGAGTTGATAGTTTAAATTGGAAGCTCTTGACTCGAAAAGGTTGGGAGGAGTCTGTAAACAGTAGGCACTTAACAGTCTAAATGTAGTCGACATGTGTCCTCTGTACGCTGTAAACAAATATTTCCGGTGGACCGATTAGCCAGCGTGTTTTTTTCGCGTCACTTAAGCTGAATGTTTGCCTTTGGAGAGAGAAAAATAATGACTCCGACAGATAATCACGGAGAAAACCCTGGGGACGTGAGAGAGAGAGAGAGAGAGAGAGAGAAGAGAGAGAGAGAGAGAGAGAGAGAGAGAGAGAGAGAGAGAGAGAGAGAGAGAGAGAGAGAGAGAGAGAGAGAGAGAGAGAGAGAGAGAGAAGAGAGAGAGAGAGAGAGAGAGAGAGAGAGAGAGAGAGAGAGAGAGAGAGAGAGAGAGAGAGAGAGAGAGAGACGAGAGAAACAGAGGGTGAGAGAAAGAGAGAGACGAGAGAAACAGAGGGTGAGAGAAATAGAGAGAGAGAGAGAGAGAGAGAGAGAGAGAGAGAGAGAGAGAGAGAGAGAGAGAGAGAGAGAGAGAGAGAGAGAGAGAGTGAGAGAGAGAGAGAGAAAGAAAGAAAAGATATATATATATATATATATATATATATATATATATAGAAAGAGAGAAGATAGATAGATAGATAGACAGATAAGCATGATAAAGTACTGTAGACAGACAAATAGATCAATAGTATGACAGCATTTAGTAGATAGAAAGAGAGCAGAAGAGAAAAGGAGACATAAAAATACAGTAAATAAGCAATAAAGGATGATAAAGATGGACGTAATGAATAGACAGAAGCAGCAATAATAAATGAGATATAAAAAAAAAATAATAATAATAATCTTTTCGCCAAGTATCATACAGAATCACTTAAGGAATCACCATCCCTCCCCCCCCTCACCTTCCCCCACTTACATAGAACCTGATCAGAAAGGTTGCCAAATCTTGGATTTTAATTACAGCTGTGTTTCCAGCGAGTCTCCACTTGTCCCCCACCCCCCTCCTCCCTCTTCCTCCCCCCTCGCCGCCCCCACGTCACTCTCCTCTGCAACTACAAAGCCTCAATTAGCCACGGCAAATTGCATCACGGATGTACCAATTAACCTAAGCCTGTTTTCGCAATGTCGTCGCGGTCTTGAACTCAACTTGGGCGCGCGACTTAGATGGAAACAAGTGTGAATGGCGCCGCGCGGGAAAAGGCTACGGCGGGGATCCAGCTTATTTAACATGGCGGATGTGATAGTCTTGCCTCTGAACAGTATTGTAATACGTCTTTGTGAGGAATTTAGGCATACCAGATAGGTGTAGATGTGTCATATAAAAAAAGCGATTCCTCTTTAAACATGAGCGATATTTGAGTTAGTCTGAGACACGATGTAGGAACCTAAACAGAGAGAAACTGGGAATACAGTAATAACAGGGGACTTCTGACGTCCTAATCAAACGGGTGATTTAAGGCATCTGACGTTGCTTCTAAATAGCCCAATCAACCTTGAATCGTCCCCCGGCGACCCTACGTGACTAACTTGTAATTTCCTTACGAACGTGAAAATGGCTTTGATTTCCCTTGCCATACGGTGGGATGTGCCTCTATCGAATCCCATCAGCGCCTTTATCCGATAAGGAGCAAGGCCAAAGCATAAGCCGGGGGATTCCTCGCGGGGCTTCCTCAGAGTGCCTGCAGAAGGGGGCGCCTCCGAGCCGGCCCCATGCCAGGAACATCTCGCAAAAGCAAAGAGGAAGAGAATGGGGAAGAGGTTCCTCGGGGCTGCTTATTCCACGTGCATTGAGAGTGGCATCTTCGCTGCTATTCTGGTTCCATGCGATTAAGAGAGCATCTGGTGGCGACCCTTCGGCTACCTCGTCTTATCGGCGACGGGGCCAACAAAGGCAGCATTGTTAGAGTAATCCTATGCTGTTCATTCTTTGATCATATATTTAATAATAGATACCTGTCTGCTCATTCCAAAAGCGGGGTCCGGTAGCTTATCTTATCAATAAGAAAAGAATAATAATAAGATATTTTTTATATATATTTTCCCAGTGAAAACATAAATATTTCTTCGTCATTTTTAAACAATTAGCGTTTTCTGTTTGGGCTCGTCATCACTTGTTGCTTCAACCTCATCATTCTCTTTATTTAGTCTCTATTCCAGGTCATAATAATAATAATGACGATAATGATAATGATAATCATAATAATAATAATGATAATAATGATAATAATAATAATAATGACAAACATTATTATTATTATTACTATTATTATTGTCGTTATTATTACCTTCACAATCATTATTCACATTATTATTATTACTATTGTTATCGTTACTGTTATAATTATTATTATCATTGCTATTATCATTCTCATTATTATCATATTACTATTATTATTATTATTTTTATTATTATTATTATTATTATTATTATTATTATTATTATTGTTGTTGTTATTATTATTGTTATATTATTATTATAATTACTTTATTATCAACATTATCATTATTATCCTCATTATTATAATCATCTTATTCATCACCATTTTTATTATCTTTATAGAAGTAGTAGCAGTGGTAGTTTCATTAGTATTATTTTCATCATTATCATTATTAGATTATAGTTACTATTATTAACATTTTATATTTTATCCTTATTAGAAGTATCATCATTATCATTATTACAGTATTATCACTGTCATCATTATTATTGTATCATCACCCCCCCCCCCCTATCTATCTCTCTCTCTCTCTCTCACTCTCGCTCTCTCTCTCTCTCTCTCTCTCATCTCTCTCTCTCTCTCTCTTCTCTTCTCTTCTTCTCTTCTCTCTCTCTTGTTTCTTTCTGTTGTCAGTCTTGCTTGTCGTCTCTCGTCTCGTTTATTCTCTCTCTCTCCTTTCTCTCTCTCTCTCTCTTCTCTCTCTCTCTCTCTCTCTCTCTCTTCTCTCTCTCTCTTTCTCTCTGTCTGTCTTGCTTGCGTCTCTGTACTCTTTAATTTCTCTTTCTCTCTCTTTCTCTCTTTCTCTCATCTCTCCACTTCTCTCTCTATCTCTCTCTCTATCCTCTCTCTCTCTCTCACTCGGCCTGAACAGCCATCGTTAGTACGCCTGACCCGGTGGTTCACCTCAGGGGCTTTTTTGCCTTTTTTTTATATTTGCTTTTGTTTTTTTTTCTTAATGCCGCACTTTTTATTTCTTTTCGCATCCGATGATTTTAGCCATAACGACCTGATACTCGTGGACCTGATCTTCGATTAGCAACGGTCGATGCAGTCGATTCCTGAAGCAGATTCTCACGAGGAGAGAAGTGAGACTCAGACCGTCGAGCTCATGCAGGATTATGGTTGACATAGCTGAAGAAACCTGGTTTGTTGTGATATTAGTGCCGAATCTTTCTAGATTTGATTATGATAGGTTTGAGGATAGATTGGACATGATTCCTTTTTTCGTTCTAGATGACGAGAGGACGATGGCATGGTGAAGAATCACGCCTATGAAGTTAGAATACTGGGAGGTGAAGAATGATACTGAGTCCGGGCTGAGCGTCCGTACCTTGATTTTGCTTTTTGCTTCTCTATGTTCGAACGGATGAAGAGTTTATCGGCGCTGAATTGTTACCCTTTTCGAGTATGTTTCTTGAATTTAGGCTTGAGAGGTTGTATGGTGTATTGGACAGTTAACTAACGGTACTGATTAAAAAGAGAGGAATGAAATGAGTGAGAGGACCGAGATTTGAGATCGAGGAAGGCGTTGACCAAGTGAAGAGACGAAGGCACTGAGAGATGTGATGTGATCGAGAGGGAGAGAGGATGTAGAGATTATCGAGATATAGCCTCGCGTGATCGAGATATGACTTTATGTAACCTTGGATTGCTGTTTAGAGGGGGGGGGGGAAAAAATTAGTGTTCCGAGAGCCAACGTCTGTTATATTGCTGCGAGAGAGAGTGACTAAATACGAAGAGAGAGGAAAGAGACGAAAGAGAGTACTTACTGACGGCGAACTTATCACTCCATTCTCTCCAGAACGAGTATACAGAGGTATGGCTGGCGAGCTCGTAAGATCCTCGTATTTGGCAGTGAGAGCTATCGATGGTTCTCTTTTGAGGAGACATTTCTCTATTACCTTATTATTATTCATATCCTCTTTTTTTTCATTATCTGATTCTATTGTTGTTGTATGTTGCAGCTCTATTGAGCCACTGTGTACAGCCTCTATTTACGAAGATGCTCAATGACTATTTCTTTTCGGATAGGAGTGTAGGCATTACTAGTTCAATTCTCGACATCTGATATTCTAAGTTGTGTATGACAGGGACTTTTTATCTTTCGACCGTTAGTGCGTCTTTGCATTGCTTTTTTTGAACTTCTTCATTCTGTCAGAAATGCGTAGGAAGCCCGTACTTTTATTTTTTTGTCGTTAGAATCTTGTGGTGCTGAGACTGATCGAAGGAGAGCATAAGAGACAGAGCAAAGGATTCTGAGAGCGAAGAGAACGAGGAGAGAGAGATATGAGAGCTCTTTACGAGTGAAGTATTGGATGAAAGCTGAACAATTCTTTTACCGAATTGTGACTGTTATTTGAGAACTCTTTTGCCACGACTATTTCGAGTTGAGTATCTCCATGAGGAGCGTAACAAGGTAGGATGATAGCGTTAGATGGATGCTCGAATTTGAATATCGTCTTGGAGTGATGATTAGGCGGAGAGTGTGGACCAAATTTAGACGGAACACTGTCCAGTGAATAATTCTTTATCCGCATTTTGTCGAGCGATTGAATTGATAGTGCGAGGAGACCGACAGTCCTCGTTGTCGACTTTGAAGATCTAGGGCTCTTGTTTTGAATAAGATTCTAAGAATGGTCTGACTCTCGTGGGGATACTTTAGGCTTGGTGCTGTCGGAGAGAGAGATATCTCCTTTCCTCGTGCGTACGCATACGTATAAGTCCGTGCGAGGATTTGGATGGTTTGTTTGAGCTTAGTATCCTGAGTTATCCAGTCACTCCTTATTTGGACTCCAGTGATGTGAGTCGAGTTCACTAGAGGTTCTGATCTTCTAGGTATGTCCGATCGAGTACGTTGAGAATGTGAGGTCGAATGACTCGATGGACCCTTATTTGCAAAAGATTACGTTTGTTATTGAGACCTGTGATCCTCACTGTGTTGACTGGACGACGTTCGCATATCAACTAACTTGAGGCCGTGCGGTGAAGAGCTAAGTGTTCTTTGACCTCATTAACCTACTCGAGTCAGAAAGGACCATAATTTGTGAGTTCGAGCCAGCTGACGACATGCGAGGTGAAGAGAGTTGGATGGAGAGAGACGAGAGAGAACCGATTCCGACGAGATTGAATTGGAGCGAGAGACTTGAGGATGTTCTAGTGCAAGAGCGAGGAGAAGAGTGGAAAATAAGAAAAAAAGAGCGTGAGAGGGAGATTAAAAGAGAGAGAGAGGATATGAGAAGAGAGGAGAGGGGAAAGAGGAGTGGAGAAAGGAATAGAGAGAGAGAGAGAGCAGAGATGAGAGAGAGAGAGAGAGAAAGAGAAGGGAAGATCAGGGGAGCAGGAAAATCACAGGATGATTGTTTGTTTGTGCTGAGGAGACTGTTCTGAAAGGGTCGGCTGATACGTGCTTACACATATTTGCATCCTTGCATCTAAACACAAATCAACATGCACACACACACACACACACACACACACACACACACACACACACACACCACACACACACACACACACGGACGCCAACGGATACATTTCTGTATCGGTTCAATTTACTCTTGTTCGTTTAATTCTGACAATGAACTACAAAGCAAAAATTCTTTATATATTTTCCGTGTCCAATTTCTAACCCTCTCTTTATTTTTATTATTTTTCCATGAATCTCCCTCTCTCTATTTCCCAGTATTTTTTGCATGGTTTCTCTCCCTTTCCATAATATTTTTGATGGTCACAATTCTGCAGCTCTTGTTTATTTTCTTATGTCTTTTGTGTGTGTGGTCACTTCTTCACAACAATTCTCTTTCTGTTTGCTTCTCTCTCTGTCTATCTCTTTGTCTTTCTTTTTGTTTCTTTCTAAATATTTATTTTTTGTTTGTTTGTTTGTCTGGTTGTCTGTCTGTTTGA